>NC_136519.1:26436376-26646376 GCF_053919585.1 Euprymna scolopes | reverse complement strand
GTCTCCCTGGAAAGGGATCGGATTCATTCCCAGAGGATTTACCTCAGTCCCGGCTCCAAACCAGGAGCTTCAAAGATGAAGGGTTTTCCTAAGGATGTTTGTGGTACCTACAATAGCAGAGGTCTGAAGGCCGCCTAAAACATCGGGGATTCGTAGTTTTTTTCAATTGTCCTTCCAGACGACTTGATACTACTCTTAGTGTACCAATATTATTATTATTATTATTATTATTATTATTATTATTATTATTATTATTATCATGATTATCATCGTCATTATTATTATTATTATTATTATTATTATTATTATTATTATCATTATCACCATTATGATTATCATCGTCATTATTATCATTATTATTATTATTATTATTATTATTATTATTATTATTATTATTGTTGTTGTTGTTGCTGTTGTTGTTGTTTTTGTCGTTGTTGTTGGCGTCGTCATCATTATCATTACCATTATCATCTATCTATCTATATATATATAAAAGTGAAAGTGTCTCTGTATCTGTGTATCTGTGTGTCTGTGTACATTTTCCTATGCAATAACTCTGTCAATTTTTAGTCTACAGACTCGAAATTTGATATACAGTTTACTGAGATTTAGGAAAATCGATCTAATCGATCTAATCGGTTTTTGACCAGAAATTTGGCGATTAATGGGTCAAAGTTCAACGATTTGATCTTTGAGAACTCTACCAAACTCCTCCGACAATTTTGGGTCTACGCACTTGAAATTTTAGATATAGGTTCCTTGGACATGGATCAAACTTAATAACTTGATTTGAGCCCAAAACAATAAATGGTAAGAGGTCATAATAGGGGTCAAAGTTTTTTTAAGACACTTTCTGGTCTAAACATTTGAAATTTTACATAAAGGATATTCAGAAATAGGGCTAGCTTTTTAGTCGGGTTGGGTCGAAAATTTGAGCTACAAATATATAAATGTATATATGTATGTTTGTATGTGTGCCTAAAACTTTTGACAGAGGCGACGGATTTTCACAAGATCCGTATCGTTTTGAAGTTCGACCTTTCAGACAATAAATACCGAAAAATTTGGCTAAAAACATTAATTTCTTCACCCTTAATTGGGCACTTTTCTACAGGGAAGGGTTGCTTTTTTCGCCGATATTTTCGAAAGTCATCCCCTCTCTTCGATTGTCTAGTCTTAATTTAAACCTACGTCACTTTCGGTTTGACGGTGGTCGTAATAGCAAAGACGTCACGTTTTCCCCCGTTTTTTTTTCTCCTTCGCAGTACGGGTTCGAACCTGCCTTCCTACTACCACTTTTTTGTTTTTTTGCTCAACACACACCTCCAAACACCCGGGCAACATAAAAGTGAACGTGTCTGTGCGTCTCTATGTACATTTCCCTACGGAATAACTCTGTCAATTTTTAGTCTACAGACTCGAAATTTGATATACAGGGTACTGAGATTTGGGAAAATCGATGTGATCGGTTTTTGACCAGAAATTTAGCGAGTAAGAGGTCAAAGTTCAACGATTTGACCTTTGAGAACTCTACCAAACTCCTTCGACAATTTTGGGTCTATGCACTTGAAATTTTATATATAGGTTCCTTGGACATGGATGTAACGTAATAATTTGATTTGATCCCAAAACAATAAATGTTAAGGGGTCATAATAGGGGTCAAAGTTTAAAAAAATTGACCTCTGCGGTCTCTTCCAAATTACTCAGACAATTTCTGGTCTAAATATTTGAAATTTTACATAAAGGATATTCAGAGATAGGGCAAGCTTTTTCATCAGTTTGGGTCGAAAATTTTTAGATACCAATATATAAATGTATGTATGTATGTATGTATGTATGTTTGCATGTCTGCCTTAAACTTTCAATAGAGGCGACGGATTTTACCAAGATCAGTATCGTTTTAAACTTCGATCTTTCATACGACAAATATCGAAAAATTGGCTAAAAACATTAATATCTTCCCCTTCAACTAGGCACTTTTACACAGGGGTGGGGGTCACTTTTTTCGCCGATATTATTTAAAGTTATCCTCTCCTTTAGATTGTCTAGCCTTAATTTTAAAAAATGTCACTTCCGGTTTGGCGGTGGTCGTAACAGCATAAACGTTAAGTTTTACCCCGTTCTTTTCTTCCTTTGCGGTACGGGTTCGAGCCTGCCTTCCTACTACCACTTTTTTTTTTTTTTGCTCAACATACACATTCAAGCACCCGGGCAACGCCGGGCTGCAATGCTGGTGTATATATAAAAGTGAACGCGTCTGTGTGTGTGTGTGTGTGTGTACATTTCCCTACGCAATAACTCTGTCAATTTTAAGCCTACATATTCGAAATTTGATATACAGGGTACTGAGATTTGGGAAAATCGATGTGATCGGTTTTCGGACAGAAATTTGGCGATTAAGGGGTCAAAGATCGACGATTTGACCTTTGATAACTCTACCAAACTCCTCCTATAATTTTCGGTCTTAACACTTGAAATTTTAGATATAGGTTTCTTGGACATGGATCTAACTTAATAACTTGATTTGAACCCAAAACAATAAATAATAAGGGGTCATAATAGGGGTAAAAGTTTTTAAAAAATTACCGTTGTTTTGGTTTTTTGGGTTTTTTTTGCTCAGCATACATCTCCAAACACTCGGGCAACGCCGGGCACCCACCAATGCTAGTTATAATAATAATAATAATAATAATAATAATAATAATAATAATAATAATAATAATAATAATAATAATTATTATTATTATTATTTTTTTTTTTTTTTTTTTTTTTTTTTAAATAACTAGTCGACAGCAAAACTATTCAGCAGTTTTGAGTTCGCGAAAACAGATTCAGTTATAATAATTCAGTTTACTTTCGAAAGTAACCTAACATTGCCCATTTTTTTCCTGGCAAAATTCAACCTAAGTTTAAACAGTTTCAAGAGTGCAGGTACTTAATAGAACAGTTCCTTCGCGTCTTTGCGTAGAGAAAAGCGAAATCAACACTAACTTACCTATACATACGCAGAGGTCATAATCAAACTTATTTCGTCTATATATAAATATGTAACTGTTACTACCTCAGTGTACGTCCGATATGTAATCCCTATAAGCCCGCCCTCTCACTGAATGAACGCCAACGCGCTCTGTTTGCTTATCGTTCTTTCTATTATAAATGCTGGACAGACAAATCTTCGTAGAGATAAGAATTTATGAAAAGAAAATATCTGCCAACATACCCAAATAAAGAACGCTATGATCAACCGTCTGAATCAAGGCTCACATAAACGCCAGAAACACGAAAAAAAAACAGTGGCTTCAGATCCTGGAAATCATTTTGCTAGATAAACATAGCTTAAATACAATATCCAGAAAATGCAGCTTTGTCATATTTGGTGTAAGAAATGCTAAGTTGTTTCATTTTTTATCTTTTGTCTGAAATAAAACATTCACGTAATTTATGTATTTATTTACTCACTTTAATTCTCATCTTCGTAGTTGTTGTTGTTTCGGCCAACTCATCCTCTGGCCTTCTTCAGGTGGTTAACAGCGATATAATAGGAATGTTGAGTCTCTTAACTTTATCCTCGGCAATTACTGCCTTCCATAGTGGTTGTTGTCTCACCACGTTTTGGCCAACTAATCCTTTGGCCTGCTTTGGGTAGGATTGAAACCAGTATCTTCAGACAATGCTCACTTGGAATTGTAGAGACTCAATGCCTCTACCTGTGGAATAGTTGGCCGAAACGTCGTGAAACAACAACTATGACGATCAGGATAATAGTCCGCAAATAAATAAATAAATAAATATACTAATAAATAGATAATTAAATAAATATACAAATAAATAGATAATTAAATAAATATACAAATAAATAAATATACAAATAAATAGATAAATAAATATACAAATAAATAAATAAATATACAAATAAATAAATATACAAATAAATAGATAAATAAATATACAAATAAATAAATAAATATACAAATAAATAAATATACAAATAAATAGATAAATAAATATATAAATAAATAAATAAATATACAAATAAATAAATAAATATACAAATAAATAGATAAATAAATATACAAATAAATAAATAAATAAATATACAAATAAATAAATATACAAATAAATAGATAAATAAATATACAAATAAATAAATAAATATACCAATAAATAAATAAATATACAAATAAATAGATAAATAAATATACAAATAAATAAATAAATATACAAATAAATAGATAAATAAATATACAAGTAAATAAATAAATATACAAATAAATAAATAAATATACAAATAAATAGATAAATAAATATACAAATAAATAAATAAATAAATATACAAATAAATAAATAAATATACAAATAAATAGATAAATAAATATACAAATAAATAAATAAATATACAAATAAATAAATAAATATACTAATAAATAGATAATTAAATAAATATACAAATAAATAAATATACAAATAAATAAATAAATATACGAATAAATAGATAAATAAATATACAAATAAATAAATAAATATACAAATAAATAAATATACAAATAAATAAATATACAAATAAATAGATAAATAAATATACAAATAAATAAATATACAAATAAATAAAGATATAAATAAATATACAAATAAATAAATAAATATACAAATAAATAAATAAATATACAAATAAATAAATAAATATACAAATAAATAAATATACAAATAAATAAATAAATATACAAATAAATAAATAAATAAACATACGAATAAATAAATAAATAAATAAATAAATATACAAATAAATAAATATACAAATAAATAAATAAATATACAAATAAATAAATAAATAAACATACGAATAAATAAATAAATAAATAAATAAATATACAAATAAATAAATATACAAATAAATAAATAAATATACAAATAAATAAATAAATAAACATACAAATAAATAAATATACAAATAAATAAATAAATAAATAAATAAGTATAAAAATGAATAAGTAAATATACAAATTACTCATCTCAAAGGATAAAAAAAATATATAATTCACTTTTTTTTTTTTTTTTCAATTAGGTCAGGATTAGGTTCGATTTAAGGTCGGCTGATTCCGGAAATCTGCTTCGGAAAGAGCCGACTTAGTTTAGTTCGTATTCTGTAGAAGTACCAATCTTTTTTCTTTTTTTTAAAGAAAATTATTATAAATTCATAGGTATGCATCGACATTTACTACAAGAAAGACTTCTTCGGGTTACACTTATATCCGGGTTACACTTATATCCGGGTTACACTTATATCCGGGTTACACTGTACATTAACACAGGCTCGCATTTGGCACCAGAGAAAATCTCTTATATTAGTTTTTCTTACATCCGGGTGCCTTATATACGGATTACACTGTAGTAGTTAAATTAGAGAAGCAGATTGAAGTGTAAGTGTGTCACCAGATTTCCCGGTGTCGACATTAATGTGAGATGTACATAACCTCTGCTTTCAACGTTTAACAAAATGTCAACCAAGCTGAAAATGACAACTAAAACTATCGATCGCATTCAGATACAAAGTTTGTTTATTGAGAAATTTTAACTTTCAGACAAAATTTACAACTATTCGATTTATACTCTGCCAGAAGAAAATTCAATTTTTCGCTAAAATATTTGAGTCCATAATTAACAAAGCTCTAGTCCATCACCTTACTGCTGCTAACCTTCTAAGCGGCCAACAATATGGATTTAGGCAAGCCCGTTCTACAGCAGATATCTTAACTGTAATCTCTGAACATATATACTGTGAGAAAATTCCGCATTCAACCGTCATCTTGCTTAAGGCCGGCCATAAAGCTATAGTAGCCGGTCTGTAATTGGTTTAATTTTGAATGAGTCAGGTAATTGACCTGGCGCCATTTTTGTATTGAGGTGTTTTATTTTTCAGTCTAAAGAAAGACACGGCATGGTATAGACTCAACCGCAACGGCCTCTCTGTTGGGGGAGCCAAGATTATGTCTTCATGGACACGAAACAGTCGGTGATCGAAGGACTCATCTCTACAAACAGAGACAACCTATTTGCTGAACCTATTCAAATCAAGAAGGACATTCTACTACCGTTTGGCATGTTATTATCCAATTGTTGGAACTTATCTTATTTCTTCATGAGTTCTAAGGGACTCACTTTATGCCTGAATATGGGCGCCATCATTCCCGCCATGTTCTCCATAACAACATGGATCCTTCCAAAGGAACAATGAACTAACATTCCCTCAGAGGAATTCTAACTAAAGGCTCCATGCGTATGGATAGCAAATTCGGCCACCGTTTTTGCAAAGGACTTACCGTGACCAAAGAACTTTCATTGCTGTTACATTGTGAATAAAATTTGAGTTTAAAGGTATGGCTTTGTTTGTGGAATTCAGTTGCTTCTGCAGGGAGAAAAATTGAGCGGGTAAGAAATAAATTTCTTACAATACCATACATTGGATAAATCAGAGTAATGTAGGGCAGTAGCTCTAGATATATTTTAACCTTTTGATAGGATATGGTACGATGGTCTTCTCATGAAAATCTGATCATATGTATTACTGGACGAATAGTTAACATGATTAAATCATTCTCAAATAAGAGAAGAATCAGGTTGTCTTCGACTGTCGTACATCTAAACAATATGATATAAATGCGGGTGTACCTCAGGGGTCTATCTTTGGACCTTTATTATTCCTGATATTCATAAATGACCTCCCTGATAAAATTGTCTCTGAATTGGGTATATTTGCTGACGACACTACGCTCTTTAACAGGCACGAGGGAAAAACAAATGCACACATATCTAAAGAAATGGCAGAAACACTAGAGGAAGACCTCCAATCTGTGGCAAAAATGGATGGTCACATTCAATGCTGCCAAGACTAAGCTTGGTTCCTGTAATAATTACAAGAAACCATCTCAGCCACCAATAGCTATGGCTACAGATACATTACCTGAAAGTACTTCGTTCAAACTCCTCGGCTTAACCTTCACACGGAACATGAGTTGCAACAGATACATTGAGAGCAGTGCCATGGTTGCTGCAAGGAAGGTGAACTCTCTCTACCGTGCTAGAAAGTTACTTACGCCTGAAAGTATCCTGTACCTATACAAGGCAACTATTCGCCCATGTATAGAGTATTGTTGTCACATTTGGGCTGGTACATCCGTCACTAGTCTCACGCTCCTTGACAGGGTTCAAAAGATAGTCACCCTGAACTGTTATCTATGCTTCAGCCTCTGTTCCATTGACGAAATGTTGGATCTTTCTGCCTGTTTTACAAGTATTTTAATGGTGGATGCTCTGACGAACTACAATTCCTTGTGCCCCCTCGACGTAAATAACCCTGAAAAACCCGAAAAACAGCAAAATCCCACCCCTACACAGTAGAAACCCCTACATGTAAGAATGCCTTCTACTCCAATAGTTTCTTCCCCAGAACTGTTAGACTTTGGTATTCACTTCGAAGTGCCATTCTTCCCCAATTGTACTGACATGCAGAAGTTCAAGTGTAATGTGAACAATCTTGCTGCTCAACTCCCTACATAGCACCCCTTCAATTTATGGCCCCGATAGTAGGCCCCTACATCAAAGTGGCACTTTACCTTGTTTGGGGTGAAAATGGAATTTATATATATATATATATATATATATATATATATATATATATATATATATATATCTGACACCGACTACGATATCTTTTTTCTTTGTGGACCACTTGTTTTTTTAAAATAATGTTAACTTTAATTAAGGAAACAGAACTATACCATTAACAATCATTAAAAATGTAATCTTATTTTGAAAAAAAAATTGGTATAAAGAGTTCAGAGTAGAAAGAAAAACTTGGGTTTCCTTTCGGCAGCTTCTTACTTGCCTTATTTTGTCCTTTAGTCCTCACATTCAATGTATGGTGTTTCTGACAAGGCGGGGAGGGGGAGAATTGCTGATGTTTGCCACATCTGGACAGGAGCTGCTAGAAAGGGCTTATCCTGCACAATCTATCCATCTAATAACTACTATTAGTTAGATTTTAACCATCAAATAGTACTTTTATCTCCATACATCAAGTGGCTTCCTGTTTTGTCTGGTGTGATTTCGATTTAAAAAAAACTTATCCGGATTTTATTTTCATGATTAGTATTGTTACTATGACTACAAGTACTACTACCTCCACTCTCACAGGCACACATAGACACTCACACACACTCGCACATACACACTCACACTCACACACACAAGACACACACATACACTGGAATTAAATGTCTTCGTTTTCTATCTATAAGAACGCATGGAAATGATGTTGGCATGTATTCTATTAATATATAATATATCATGAACGACAGCGAAACTGGTTAAATATCATGGTGTCGTAAACCGGCTACTAATTTAATCGAGGCACGCGTCTGCCTGGTTTCGCTTTCTCGTCCGCGCGCCATCTTGTTACTTGTTTCCTGTCATAGTAATTTACTTAATCGAGATTTCAATATTTAATGACCTGGACGTCCATTCGACTCGAAAGAGGCAAGATAAATATCTCAGGACACTGAATCTTCTGGGCTGAATACCGCATTGCACTGTGCAACTCCTTGGTCTACGCCAACGATCTCAAATGAGGTGGGGGGGAGACAAAAGAATCATTTTACGTAATAATAGTGGATCAGTGGCAGGCAGTGTCACGGAGAGTTTAATATATGACGTCAAAAACAATGATGTTATTTCATTAAAACAGTGACGGAAATCAACTTTCACGGTTGGTGGCGTCACAAAATGACGTCATCAATCAAATCATAGGGGAAATGAAGGGTAATTCTTAATCTTAAACTGTTGCACTAATATCGATGGATTTCGAAAGGCTGGTTTAAAATAAGTTGGCTAGTTTTATATTTGAGCCTAATAGAGTTATCATAAATTTGTCTCGCATTAAATTTGAGTGGAGTGGAGGTCATTTTCTAATGATTCAACCAGTTGCCTTGAATATGTGCGAGGTCGTTATTCATTTACTGTATCCTCTCCTTTTCATATTACGTTAGAATCATTAATTTTTATAGGGGGGGGTCACTCCAGACAAAGCATAAAGCTATCTAATATAAATAGCTAAAAAGAACGAAAGATGTGAATGCTTATGTCAAACTTTAATACAATTCAAACAGGTTTTAAAACAGTGTGTGCAATCTCTAGATTAATAAAAAGCTCCACAATGGCAACAACGTGGTATTTTTTCTGATTTTTATTGGGGTTTCTTATCTTTGAATGAGTGATAAAAATCTTCCTTTTTTTTGTATGATTTGTTTTTGAAAGAGTTGGAATGTGCTTTCTGACGTATCTTCTTTATGTGAGCAATGCCCGACTCTTCAAAATTTTTTAGAGTTTTATTTGATATTTTTAAGTTTTTTAAAGTTAGATTTGGTTTTCCTTCAAACCTGGTTAGCATTCTTTGTCTACTTTCTGTACTTTTCGTGGATAGTAGCCACTGCATGAATATTAAGCACGTAGCGTTGCCTGTGTTAGGTTCAGAACGTTTGAAATTGTCACAGTGTTTATTTACGACCTATGCAAACATTAAGTAGTCGTCATTTTCTTGTTAAGTTTAGATATTTTCACCTTTTGTGAAAAAGGAAAGTTTTAGGACTAAATAGTTTGTTTTTTGTTGATTTTTTTGGATATTTAACAGCTGCAACAATAGCTAAAGCGATACTTTTACGGGGTAGAATATAATCCACGAAAGTTACTTTTGTAAAGTTAGATCATTTTCACATTTTTCTTAGATCTTCATACCTTCTAAAATGTGAAGCGAAGATTTTATCCTCGTCCGAGCAATAAATGAAATTGTCAATTGCATTCGAAATAACATTTTGTGAAAAAGCATTTTCATTCTCAGTATTTTAACTCTTATTCGTTTGTAATAATAATTCTTCAAGCAGTTTCTATTGTTGCATTTCTGCTGTCTTTATTCCTTTTTCAGTTGTTCCGATAGTTTACGGAACATTTTATCATTTATTTGCTGTTGTTGAAGATTTTGTTTTTCTTCGTTTTTTTTTTTGTTTTTTTTTGCTTGTATTTTTTCGTTTATTTGTTGGAAATCCATTTGGTATTTGACCAATTCAAGCATACTAGATTTTCAAAATCCTTTTATAAGTACGGTTTTATGAATTTCATCCTCATGTTAATAATTATTAATATAAAATATTTATTAATTTAATAAAAGAAGCAAAATATAAAACGTTTACTTTTTTACATCAATAAAAGGTCACTTTTTAGTGCGTATTTCGCGTAACAAATTTGGAGGTTGGATTTAGTCAGCACTAAAATAAACGTTTATAATTTCGACGGTGATACTTGTTTTCTCCTAAGAGAGGAAAAATAATGCATTCCACTCTTGTTGAAAAATCAATACAGTGCCGGAATAAAATAAAACCACTGACTTTTTTTTGGTGGAAAAAGAAGAGAATTCACTTAGTCAAGCAACACTCATTATTTAATCCGTTAATAAAGTCTATTTTTAGTCTTTGATACTGTTGAAAATTTTCACCGCTGTTTCTCCGCACGTGTTCTTTTTAAATCTTTTTCGCCTGTGTTGTAGCGTCCTTTTTAAGGTTCTTGAATAAAAGTCCGTTAAAAATTCTCCGTCGATAGAATTGTGGGTGACCTAAGTTCAGAGTTCCTTAATAATCCCTCGTCGCTAGTTTTGTTGGTGACAATAGTCTGAGTTTAAAGTTTTTCCAGTATTATGGATAACAAAGGTTCGAGTACCTTCATTTTCTTCGTCACCAGTGTTGTGGTTCGTTAAAATTTTGAAAGAAAAACACAACTCGGTAATTAGTGGAAACAAAATATATTGAATAGAAAAGCAAATGCAACAAATGAAGTATGAGTATACGTCAGTCCGACCACTACGAGTGAAAGACGCGAGTATAATGTGTGTGCTAATCGGTAAGAGGCATATTATCCTGATCTGTATAAGTAGTAGAATTCGTTATTACCCGTAGGATGGACACACCACAGCAATAAGAAACTAAAATGATTGTTAATGCAGGGTGGAACGATAAAATTGTCGCCCTAGAAAAGAAGACATGATTCCATTTCCGTTTGATGAAAACCAGTTTTTTTTGTTGTAGATCATCTACTAGATGGCCGATTGTGTACAAATCTCAACAGCGATAGAATATCATGTTTGAAAGTGACACAATGTTCAATCAGCGAGATCGGAGATGCACCGCTGTACAACTCATGCTCTCTACTCATTCAAATTATTACAACAGGGTCATTGCCAGCACCCTCTAAATGAAAATCCGGACTTATATACTTGAGGGAAGAGCTCACCCTATCAAGCGGCAAATGGTTATGCTCTTTGTTATGATTTCAAGTGAAGGCCACAACATGCCACCTCACATATTCGTAGTCGGCTTGAAAGAAAACATCAAAGTGTACCTGGATGTGCTGAAGAGTGTAGTTATCCCCTAGTGCAATCAGGTTGCCGCTGGCAGACCCTGAATGTGGCAGCAGGGCTCGGCGCCAGCCTACAAGTCGAAAGAGACCCAGGCTTGACTTCAGAAAGAGTCCTACGAATTTGTACCCTTCTTTCACTGGCACCCCCATCTCCCCCGATCTGAACCCGTTGAACAAGTTTGTTTGGTCATACGTCAAGAACATCACCAACATGACCTCCCACAACACCAATGCCAGCCTGATTGCTGCAATCCACTGCATATTTGCCAAGCTCCCCTCGATGCTTATGAAAAAGGCATGCTCTCAGTCCCAGATTCATATCGAGGCGGTGATTGAGGCTGAAGGCAGCTACATTGAATAGATGTAAGCTATATTACATAATCAAGTTACCTAAATTGATTTTTTCAATAAAAGTTTTAAAATAAAGCTGTAGTATTGTTTTCTTTGGGGTGACAATTATATCGTTCAATCTTATTATTTTAGGTTCCTCGCAGAATAGGAGGGATTCATTTCCTGAAATATCGAAAGTCTGAAACCAATGACTTCAGGGCCATGAATTTTCTACGAGTTTGAAAATTGTAATCAAAACTTTCTCACTCAATTATACAAATTATATTTGATTGAAAGAAACTTGGCCTTCGGAACAAGATCAAATTGTAGTATCTGTTCTTCTATTAAATTAATCGTAATGGTGGCATATTTGTTTTGCAAGATGATTTTCTATCTTTTTTTCTCTTCTTTCTTTCTTCGGTTTTCTCCCTCCATTTTCTCATTTAAACAAACATTGAAGAAACATCCATCCAAATAAAATTAAGAATATCCTCTGAGCGCTACTAAAACCACTCTTTCCGAGTTCCTGGCCACCTCTTTACTCTTCGAAAGGAAATAATAATAATGATGATGAAGAAGAAGAAGAAGAAGAAAGAAAGAAAGAAAGAAAGAAAGAAATAATAATAGCTGGACATACGCACGCACACAATTTTCCTTTATATAATAGAAAATGTGCCTACAGGTAGTTTCCAGGAATCGCATTACTTTCGGGTTTTCTGTGCTTTTTAATGTTTTCACAAAATTCTTAATAGAACTAAATTGCTACAAAATTACCAGTAATAATGGCATAATCGTTTTACATGGCGATTTTCCAAACATATTAAAGACATTACTTGGAAAGTTATTTGGCCTTTTGCCCAAGATCAAAGTGTAGTATCTGTTTTGATGCTGCACTTAAGTAATTGGGCCTCAGTCAATGTAGGAAACCCCTTCATACTAAGACAATTACTATTTATTTGGACACTACCAGAGTACCCCCCTTTTGGGGGAAACTGGTTCCCCCTCCTCCACATTTAAAAAAAAACGACCTTGCGTCTAATTTGCTTTCGTGGGGGAAGCAAATAAATACCATCTGTTCTTCAGATGCTACTCTTCATTTTCTTGTTCTCTGTCAGTGGAGGAGAAATCCTTCACGACTGAGACAATTTTTTTTTTTTGTTCCTTTTCTCCACGTTAAAAAACGACCCTGGTGTCTAACTCTGTCCCGCGGGAAGGCATTGTATATAGGAATTAACAAAAGATAAAAACTGCTGACTTTTAAATTATTTTTTTTATCCTTTTAGGAACATTCATTTGTTTTCATTGTAGAAAGAAAGTTCAGTGAGAAAAGCTAAGAATATTTAAAATGAATAAGTTTATACATTTGCTTTTGATGAGCAGACGGTAATGAGAAAAACTTAACGACCTGTGATGCATGTGTGCTCGTTTGTGTCTGCGTGCGTATGTTTATGATTGTGTGTATGCGTGAGTTGAGATAGCAAACCCAATCGAGACAAAAATCCTATAGGGACTGAATTAAGCTCTGTCCTGGATTTTGGTTCGACTGCTTATTCAAGAAAAAATCTGGCCTCCTATGAGGTCGAGGTGGATCAAAAAGCCATTTCGAATAAATTCAGAAAACACTTGGGCCAAAATAGTGTTGTTTTTATTAATTTCGTGCAAGTCTGCGCGAATCTAGTTGCGCAAAAACGAGTCTAAACATTTTTATTTTGGACATCAAGGAAGAAACTTCGCTAATTACATCCTCTTTTCTCAATACGTTAACTATTTGATCCTGCCTTCACTGCTCCCTCCCTCCGAACATCTAATCTATTTACTTCCTTTTCATTGAAGGAAAATGTAACACAAGACTGGGAGCGGGGGTAAAAGAGTGCTGAAGCCAGCGCACCGATACGGTACGTATTGGCTTACAATTTGCAACAAAACAATCCTTTCTTAAAGGGAGAAGATAAAGCCTCGGAGAGTTCATTTCTAAGACCTAAAACAATACAGCTCTTGGAAATAAATAAATGTACTCGTAATGGATGACGTCATAAATAATTAATAACAGTTTTCTAACGTCATCCATCACTATTTGTGACGTTATAGTTATATATATCATAAAACTGTTTTATTGTTTTTTATTGCTGAAGTATCTGATTGGTTTTTCAAGCATCATTCATTTCGTCTGAATCAGATGATTCTATTGCTGACATTCGTTTCAACGATGTCTTTCCAGTTAGAATTATTTTTAGAAAGACGTCGAATATTTACAGGAAGGGACCACGTGAAGTTTGCCAGAATCCTAAGTGAAAATTTTTCTGTGGAATGAACTGAATTTGAACTTGGCACACCGAGGTTGTCTGTGTCGTTAACCAATTAGACACCGTCAAATCCTTCTTAGATGCTATTTTTACATGGGCATCGCCACTTATCAAGGCTTTAAGGCCACTCGAAGATAAGGGTTAAAGAGTGTACAGTAGAAATTGGAAAATGTAGTGATCGTTAGTAATGGAAATTTGGTGAATTTGTTAACTTATATGGAACGGCTCATCAAAAACTTGTTTACATTAGACTTGAAGACAACCATATTGTAATTAGCTGAAAAGCAGGAAAACGGAAGACAATTCCATAGACGTGTAGTTCTAATAAAGACGCTTTGCTCATGGAATCTATGTTTAGATTTAGGTACAGATAAAGAGTGGCGGAAATTATTGATAGTGATTTCTGCTAGACGGGTGTTTCTTGTGAAAGTTTGGCGAGGGGGACCATAGATAGGAGCTCAGCCGAGCATTTTCCATGGAAATAACGATAAAGCCGAGACAAAGTCGCAACATTTCTTCTGTGAGAAAGATGTTGCAGGGAAGAGAAAAGGACATCCCCTACGAGGCTACGAAGTCTATTTTGAACTCTATCAAGGCAGGATAAGTCTTTTCTAGCAGCTCCTGTTCGAGTTTAAATCTTAACTTTGTTGTCGATGATGCTGTTGATGATGATGATTACTATTTTCCTGTTGTTGTTGATGATGATTATTTTGTAGTTGTTGATGATGATGCTTATTATTTTGTTGTTATTGTTGATGATGATTATTTCGTTGTTGATCTTGTTGATACTATTGTTGATGATGATGCTTTTGGTGTTCTTATTATTCTTGATGATGATGTTGATCTTGATAATGATGATGATGATGTTGATGATGTTGTTAATGATGATTATAATGTTGTTGTTGTTGTTGTTGTTGTTGTTGTTTGTTTGTTGTTGCCGGCGATGATGATGATGATGATGATGATGATGATGATGATGATGATGATGATGATGGTGGTGGTGGTGGTGGTGGTGGTGGTGGTGGTGGTGGTGGTGGTGGTGGTGATTTGTCAAACATTTGATCACATCTGCAACTGTTGTTCAATTGAATGGCAAAGGATCCCCCTGGTGGGGTTGTGAATCGGCAAAACTAACTAGAGTTGTTTTTTTTTTCTTTCTTTTTTTTGCATGTAATTAAGACATCTTTATTTGCTTGTTATATTATTTTTGTATTTCTTTTTTTTCCATAGACAGGTGTTAAATTTTGAAATTGATGTTCTAAAATATGATTTAAGATGTTGATAGTCTGAGAGGTGTGAAAAAATGTTAATCTCAAAAGCATGTAAAGTTCTTTTTTTTTTTTTTTTTTTACACAGTGATCACCACTTATCAAGGCCCGGAAGCCACTCAGGGATAAGGGTTATTGCAAGTACATTACGTTAGTGTGGAGATTTGATGAAGTGTTTACTTAAGGGGCGGTTCATTAGGAATTTGTTAACGTTGGACTTGAACACATTCAAGTTGTAGTCCGGTGGGAAGCAGGCAGACAGAACAGAGTTCCACAGGCGAGCAGTTCTAAGAAAGAAGCTTTGTTCATGGAATCCGCGTTTTGATTTAGGCACAGATATATAGTGGGGGAAAGTTGTCACAGTGGATTCAGCTAGACGGGTGTTTTTCGTGAAAGATTGGCGAACGGGACCAGAGATTGGAGTTCAGGCGAACACCTGCCATGGAAATAACGATAAAACAAGGATAGGCTCGTAACGTCTCTTCTGTGGGAGAGAGGTTGCAGGGTAGAGAAAAGGGTATCCCCCACTAAGCCACGAAGTCTATTTTGTACTCTGTCAAGGCAGGATAGGCTGTTTTTAGCAGCTCCTGCCTAGATATGGCAACAGTATTCCATCCTTGGACGTACTTGGCTTTTATATAGATAGAGAATTGCATCAGTAGTGAGATATCTTCTGGAGCGGTAGAAGGATCCCACCATCTTTCCAGCGACCTTGGCAACAGACTTGATGTACGTGTTCCATTTCAAATCAGGAGTAAAGGTCAAACCCAGAAGCTTGTCAAAACACGGGACCTCACCCAGACGAGAGCCATCCATCACAATTGATGCCAGATGGGGATCAGAGCGTTGCGCGAGAGAAAAGACTAACTGTACTCGGAGATAAGTGAAGAGAGTTTAATTGGAGCGACAGCTTTTCAAGAAAAGGAACAACAACCGTGTATGCTAATTGAATAATTTTACTCAAGCAAGTTATAAAGAATGATATACGAAATAGTAAACGCCGACCACAGATTTTTTACTGACTTTTATTTTTTACACAGGTCGGCAGTCAATGCAATACACAGTGATTCTTAGCTCATAGCATTTATTTAAATATATTGCTTTTTTTTTCTCATGAAGTTGTTTTTTTTTTAATGGTCGTCACCACTTATCAAGGCTCGGAAGCCACTCGGGGATAAGGGTTATTGCGTGTATAGTATTCAATGAGATAGTATCGTAGTAATTGTTAGTAATGGAGATTTGATAAAGTGTCATACTTACGGGGGCAGTTCATCAGGAATTTGTTTATGTTAGACTTGAAGACACCCAAGTTATAGTAAGGTGTGAAACAGGCAAACGGAAGAGAGTTCCACAGGCGTGCACTTCTAAGAAAGAAGCTTTGTTCATGGAATCTATGTTTTATAGGCACCGCCAAAACTGGGGGGGGGGGACAGGTCAGTACTTTTTGACGGACCGTCTTTTTAAAAATCTACCAAAAATCAGGTAATTATCCGATCAATACGAAATTTTCAGCGATTATTAGGAGAAGAATGAACTTTATAACAGTGTACTTATTTTTCATAAACGATATTTATATATATATATATATATATATATATATATATATATATATATATATATATATATATATATTTGCTTACAAAACCCCCCTTGTTTTGAAGTGGGAACAAATATGCTTAAAATAATCATCTGAAACTGAACAAAACATATTGTGTTGTTGTAAGGGACAGAATTATAGATTAAAAAAAAAAATTTTTTTTAATTGTTTGCATACCTTATTTTGACGTCCGAATATCAGAACTTCGATTGTGTTTAATTATCCCGCTTTTGAGTTTTGAAGTGTGAAATTCGGTGAATATGTTGAGTAAAATAATTAATTTAAGTTAAGCACAACAAAAAAAAAATTTTTTTAATATTTATACGAAAAAAGCCATTTTAAAATTTTTGATAAATGAATTAACAATTTTTTTTTTTAGCGAGCCGAATAATGCATGACCATTATTAAACAGGGCATGCTTTGAATAATCGATACAAAAAAAACTTCGATAAATGTTGTGCCCTTTGTGTTAAAAATAGCATAATCTTTTTCGATCCCGTTTGAAAACGTTTGCCACCTTTCGACTACGGTGGACCAAACGCGCTGAAATAATTTTTATTTATTCTGCTTTAAATTGCCCCCCCCCATTTTGGGGAGCCTGGCCCCCACACACATACACATTAAAAACCAAACTCATAGAAATCGTCACCCATCTGGTACTGGCCAGCTTCAGCTTAATAATACATTGAAATTTTCGTCACTGAAAAATAAGTTTTTTTGGCCTGTTTGGTCTTCCATAGTTTTCTTCTTATAAAACGCTAAAAGTAAACAGAGTCGATCTCGACTCTGCATCGAAGCGAAATATCTGGTTACCTATATGAATGTGGAATTATTTGAAATTCAGGTACTTATATTATAATATTTTTGCATATCTTCTTAGAAAATCATCCTAAATCTTAGTTAGACAATAAATAAATAAATTAATTATTTCAAAAACCTTTTTTTTTTTAAATATTTAAGTACGTTTTTTGTGCAAGACAAAAAAATGTCAATTGTTAACTTTTTGGGAAATTTTAACATTTAAAATTTAATTAAAAATAGTAGAAAAAGTTTTAAATTATTCTGTTTTCTATATGATAAAATTCAGGGTTTTATCTTTCTGGGAAAAAAAAAAGTTACTCAGAAATAATGGATTTTAATAAATGTAATTTAGTTTTAAAAAAGAACAACAACTTGATTTTGCGGCCATTTTTGGCGGTGCCTAAGGAACAGATAAAGAGTGGGGGAAATTATTGACAGTAGTTTCAGCTAGAAGGGTGTTTAACGTGAACGGCAGCTTATAAACAAAAGAAACAACAAACATGTATATTAACTGGACAATTTTACTAAGGTGTGTAATGAATGATATGCAAAACAGTAAAAGAGGGAGCGATAGCTTTTCAAGAAAAAGACCAACAACCGTGTATATTAATAAAAAAAATTTTTTACTTAGTATGTAATGAAGAATGAGACACAAAAGAGTAAAAATGTTTGATTTTAACTCTTTTTTTAAGAGTATTTGCGAACTCCTATCTTGTGTTAGAATAAGTTAACATATGCATATGTTTCTAACCTCAACATTTGTTGGCTCTTCAGTTACATGTGTCATCGATAACCGACCACAATCGCGATATTGAAAATGGCGAAAAAGTTGAGGTCCCCTAAGCGTTAGAGTCGTATTTCTACACAATTTGAACAAAACTAAACCGATTTTTTTTTTCAAAGTTTTTCGAGTTCCGGAACTAGTCGAAAACAAACGAAGTGTTTTTGTTTGTTTGCTTGTATCTTTTTTTTTCTTTTTTTTTGCTTTTTATTTTCTCGAAAAACACGAAAAGAAAATTTGGCAGCCGACAATTAAATCTAATGTAAAACATAAAATAATGAAACCTAAATTGAATTCAAGCTCTATTCTATTGCAGACTTCGTAAACCCTAAGAAATAATCGATTTCTTCCAAATAAATTGTTAGAAAAAAATACGGTGCAAATCTAGAACTCAAACTATATTTTTAAAAATAAAGAAAGAAAAATATTTTTTACGTACATGCATTATCATGGACAAAAAACATCATATTCCAACAATCATATCAATTGATGAAGTAATTTTTTATATAGAGAATCAGTTTTTTAACGATTTTTATCGATTTAATAGTAAATCGTAGTCATTACAATGTTGATTTTGATCTCTAGTTCTGGAGTGGTTGTTAAAGTACGGTATCCATAGATTAATTTTACTTTGAGAGGAATATAGCAGCGCGAAACACACTGTTCTCGCTTCCTTTTTAAATTCGATTTTCATCGTTTAAAAACAAAAAAAACTTGATCAATTTATATGATATTTTGGAATATGACGCTCTTCTGTATTTTTTGTTGTTTTTTAAAAATAGGTTGAATTCTTTACTTGCACGAAAAATAAATAAACAAACCCCAAGAAATACAAACATATCTACACCGTTGCAATATTGAACAGTGTAAACGTTAAATATTCGCCCGGATGAAGAAAATGATGCGCAGATTACAATAAGCATTTTTAATTCTAAGCTTAACCTAATTCTTAACTAACCATACAAAAACACTAAATTAACATTAAACTAAGGCAAAACTGCGTATCAATTGGATGACAACTAAGAGCCTTTTAAACAACAACGGACAAAAAAGGACGAGTGTTTTTTTTTAATTGATTAGATCCATCCTTTGTCCCATTGGCCCAATATTGCAGCCCTGTGCCTGTTTTGCGAGTTCTTTAATGAAATGTGCTCTGATGAATTCATAGCATTTGTGTACCCCCCCCCCCCCCGACGTGCATACTTCTGATTAACCCGACAAGCAGCAAAATCCCACCCCTTTACTCTTGAGATCCCTAAATGCCGGAAAGCGTTCTACGCTAATAGTTTCTTCCCTCGAACTGCTAAACTTTGGGATTCCTTCCCTGACTGTACTAACCCGCATCAGTTTAAATGTAATGTGAACAGATGCCTTGTTGTTCGACTCCCTACGAGCCTCTCTTAAACACAGTCTCAAGTAGCAACGTCTTGCGTTCCAAGTGGCAAAATGCCTTGTTTGATGTGAAAAAAAAAGAAAAGAAATGATTTTTTAAAAATTCCTAGATGGGAAAAAAAAAATGCAAAATTGTTTCACTCATCGCTTTAGTCCGAAATAAATCATTCTTCACGAAGAAAAAATTTAGGTAGATGTTTCAATTAGGTTAGGGTTAGGTTTGGTTAAAAAAAAAAAAAGAAGAAGAAAGGTCTGCTGGTTCCGGAAATCTGATTCGGCAAGAGTCGGTTTAGTTTGGTTTGAATTCTATAGAAGTGCCAATCTTTTAAGATAATAACTATAACAGTTCTAAATTTTTTTAGATGAGGGTTGATTGTTTGCAGTACTTGTTTTGATCGGACTATTATTCTTATCTTGAGTGTTATTTGTGCAACGTTTTGGTCAGTTTTGCGTTCGACCTTCGTGTCACGGCTTTACGAGGTTCTTCTAGCCTTACCTTTAGGGTTGACCGGTCTCATCTTTACATATTTTACTGCATTTGTATGAAATCTCATATACTCAGTTTTTTTGTTTGTTTGTTTTTGGTTTTGGTTTTGTTTTGTTTTTTGTTTTTTTTGTGTGTTTTTTTTGTCATGAGACTTTCGATCAATGGCTTTTCGTACTTGGTATTTTTTTGAGAGTCGAGTCGCTTTTGAAAACTGTTCTGATGACATATGAACTGCATATTTTTTTCGGACAGGCCCTTTATGTATGGTGTGCAAACTGTGACGTCTACGGAGTCAGTAACTTTTCTCCTTTCTTTTCCTTAAATGGCGACCAACATGCCTGGCAAAAGTCGAAGGCTGCATCGATTGAAACATTGCTCTAATAACACTTAACATGAGAACAGCAGACCGATCAAAATAAGTGATAATGACTATAAGTTAACATATTCTATTAAACATTCTATTCCTAACTTTCTATCCTTTTAAGTGTAATGTAGACAGACGTCTTGCTCTTCATCTCTTTTCATAATATCCCTGCAACTTATGCTCCGATAGTAAACCTCTGCTTCAAAGTGGCACTGTGTCTTGTTTGAGGCGAAAATTGAAAAAATATATATATATATATTATTCATCCGATCTATCGCCGTTCAAAAATTATCCAACTTCATGGATCTTTATTTTGTTGTGTTATTATACAAGTTAAGCTGAGACCAGAGAAAAGCTCTCTTAATCCAGTTTTTCTTATATTCAGGTCTCTTATATCCGGGTTACATTGTATAAGATGTACCTACAGGCGTTTTCCGGAAATCGTTCCACTTTAACGTTTTCTTTGCTTTTAAAAATGTTTTCAAAAATATTAATAGAATTAAATTGCTATTAAATTACTCGTAATGGTGGCATATTTGTTTTGCAAGATGATTTTCTATCTTTTTTTTTCTTTTCTTTCTTTCTTCGGTTTTCTCCCTCCATTTTCTCATTTATCCATACCGAGTAAAAACAAACATTGAAGAAACATCCATCCAAATAAAATTAAGAATATCCTCTGAGCGCTACTAAAACCACTCTTTCCGAGTTCCTGGCCACCTCTTTACTCTTCGAAAGGAAATAATAATAATAATGATGATGATGAAGAAGAAGAAAGAAAGAAAGAAAGAAAGAAAGAAAGAAAGAAATAATAATAGCTGGACATACGCACGCACACAATTTTCCTTTATATAATAGAAAATGTGCCTACAGGTAGTTTCCAGGAATCACATTGCTTTCGGGTTTTCTTTACTTTTTAATGTTTTCACAAAATTCTTAATAGAACCAAATTGCTACAAAATTACCAGTAATAGTGGCATAATCGTTTTACATGGCGATTTTCCAAACATATTAAAGACATTACTTGGAAAGTTATTTGGCCTTCTGTCCAAGATTAAAGTGTAGTATCTGTTTTGATGCTGCACTTAAGTAATATATATGACATGTATGTTAGGTCATGTCATATGCTACTGGTACCATGTAACCCAGTACTACCTGCCTCATGGTCGGATGGTCGGGTAACTGGTTCCCCCACCAGACTTGTTTGATGAGGAGGGTGACTAGTCTCCCTAACTGATTAAAAACAAGACCTTCTAAAGGGCGAATAAACCCTTTTTCGAGGTCAACGGCCAACTAGCACCGTGTGTGTTTGTGGGTATGTATGTGTGTGTTGGGTGGAGAGGCTCCCGTAAGCCGTGGTGAAGGCAATCTGTCTAGGAGAAGCAAATCTTTGATTTAAAAAACATAAAGCGGGAGACCAGTACCCGCATTAAGCTGATTTGCAGTTTAACTTGTTGCTGGCTATCTTGCTCTTGCTTGTTGCTGGAGCTCAACATTTTGAACCGAGAGAGAGACAGCTGTCGTACAAAGCTAAGACTGTAACATCATCTGTGTATAGATACTCCCTCAAGCATTTGTCTATTAAAATGGTCCTGTGGCGATGGAAGTCATTCTGGGGCTCATGGACTTTAAGTGTCTGAGGGAGTGACACTCGTCTGACAAGATGTTGCAATCATATATATATATATATATATATATATATATATATATATATATATATTAAAGCGTGCTTTACGGACAAGCTATATATATATATATATATATATATATATATATATATATATATATATATAGCCCGGTCGTAAAGTACGCTTTAATATGATATATATATATATGTGTGTGTGTGTGTGTGTGTGTGTGTGTGTGTGTGTGTGTGTGTGTGTGTGTGTGTGTGTGTGTGTGTGTGTAAATTATAAAAACATATATGACAATTAACTTAAGAGATATTTCGTCAGGTATAATGTTAGTCTGACGATTTCCTACACCGGGGGGGGGGGGAATCGTGGAAGACTCTGTAGCTTAATTGCCACATATATTTTCATAACTAACTACTTTGTTCTACTCATGTATTAAGCACTGTTAAAGTAAATACTGAAAATCGACACAGAAATATATCTCCTTATAATTTTTTATCTGGATAAAAAAATAAAAATAACAACAAAAACAACAACAACTACTACTACTACTAGCGGAACCTGTGGACATTCCACAGGGGACTCATTCATATAAAATATATTCCAGTTGGTATTATGCCGATGTTAAATGTAAATAGAGACGCTCGGATATTACTGTAGCTCTTTTGTTAAAATTACAAAAGTATGTATCTGAGCTAGCAGGGACGTCTGGTAATAAGAATAGCATCATCAGAAACATTTTCAAGAATATCTTTACGGCAGACAACACAAGCTCCATAGTCTCGTTACAACAATTCCTAAGCAACCATCAGTTCATATGGATGAAGTCTTAAATCACATTTAAAAATTTTTTTTACAATGCGATACACTCATTGCAGCAGAATGCTTACGAGCTGAACGCTTTAGTGATCGCAAAATGGGCTCTTCAACAATCTTGATGTTTTCTGGGGTTCGAACGCTTCTTGGTCTTCCAGGAGGTTTTCGTTCGAGTAGCGCTAAAGTTTTTGACCTAAGGCAGCACAGTTTTTTTTTATTATTATTATTAGGAACAGAGTCGCGTTTTCTTAAGGTTACAGTTACAGGTTATCCGTTGTTGAGTAAAATTTTCCACAATAAATGCACAGTGTTTACCTGTCCAAGTTATAAATAGGCATAAAAAATTTTCATTTAATTCACTAGTTATTCTGCAAAAGAAAATGTCAGTTCATTAATAAAATGAATTTGCTGCAACATCATCGCCATAGTAAGAATTAAAAAAGTACAGGGTTGTTTTTCTTGCTCAACAGTGTACTACATGATTTATATCATACTAGCATGTCCCCCGGCGTAATCCGGTCGTAAATTATGGATAAGTATGATATTTTCATTCATGCAGATTACGTATTTATTACTATAGAGACAATTATTTATTGATTACTAGCATTTTAGTCCGGCGTTGCCCGGGTGTTTGGAGGTGTATGTTGAGCAAAAAAAAAGCTGTCAATTTTATTAACTTTGACCCCTATTATGACTCCTTAACATTTATTGTTTGGGGCTCAAATCAAGTTATTAAGTTAGATCTATGTCCAAGAAACCTATATCTAAACCTACAAGTGTTTAGACCCAAAATTCTCGGAGGAGTTTGGTAGAATTCTCAAAAGTCAAATCGCTGAACTTTGACCCCTTAATTGCCAAATTTCTGGCCGAAAATGGATTACACAGATTTTCCCAAATCTCAGTACCCTGTATATCAAATTTCGAGTCTGTAGACCAAACTCCTCCGACAATTTTGGGTGTAAACACTTGAAATTTTAGATATCGGTTCCTTGAACTGGATCTAACTTAATAATTCAATTTGAGCCCAAAACAATAAATATTAAGGGGGCATAATATGGGTCAAAGTGTAAAAAATTTACCGTTTTTTTTTTTGTTTTTTTTTTTTTTTTGCTCAGCATACACCTCCAAACACCCGGGCAACGCCGGGCCGCATTGCTAGTAGTTAACTAAAGATGATCATCCCATAAGAAAACCGAAAAAACTAATAGGGAATTAATTAAAATGAATGTTTAAAAGAATATGCAAATTAGCTAGATCTTTTGCTAGTGAATGCAATCCCACAACCAATGTATAAGAATTTTTTTTTTTTTTAAATAAATAAAAAAGAGGGTTTTTACTATGAATATCAATACACACAAAAGAGAAAGGAATTTATAGGAGTATATATATATATATATATATATATATATATATATATATATATATATATATATATATGTGTGTGTGTGTGTGTGTGTGTGTGTATTAATATGTATGTATAAATATGTACATACTAGCAGTTGTGCCGCGTCGACACGCCGAACTCCGAGTTAAACACAAAATCGAGTGCACTCAACATCATCTTACAATCAACGCTTACCTTGCGAACTCAACGTATGGGAAATTCCTATATGCACAAAACAAATCACTGAAAAAACAAAAATACCCTGTGAACTAAGGGTAAGGATAATGAGTAAACATTCGATAAAATGATGGTTAAAATTATTACGACCTTACCAGGATTTGAACCTGGATTCTTCTGCTCCGTAGCCACACGCGTTATCCATTGCGCAACAAATCCAGTCCTTATGCCGAAAGATGTTACCGCGACTGTATACAGACAGTGCTAAACTCTGTTGACATGGGCAGGTAAACTTTTTCAACAATTGCACGAAACGGACCAAAAACCCTTATTTCGGACTTTTGTGTGACTCAGCGTTGTTCATTCATGACAAATATAGATAAGGACAATCTAGGGACTCACATCTTTCAAAGGGAAAAAAGAATTTTTCAATTCAGTGCATCCGTTCGAAAGTTTTATTGGTATATATACACACACACATAAATAAATAAATAAATAAACATTTAGAATTTTATTAATAGTATATATATATATATGTGTGTGTGTGTGTGTGTGTATGTGTGTGTGTGTGTGTGTGTGTGTGTGTGTGTGTATGTGTGTGTGCGCGCCTTAATTTTGTTGCTGTCTTATAATAATAAATACCAAATCTGCATAAATTAAAATATATCTATATGTATTTTACAACCGTGAAACACTGAGAGGCCTGCTAGTATATATATATATATATATATATATATATATATATATATATATATATATATATATATAATTCTATTTTTATCGACTACCTAGTATTAAAAAATGTTCGACGCCTACTATTGTTTATAAAAACAAAATCACTTAGATAAATAAAAACAAAGGAAACAGATATTTAAAGCAAAATTACATATAATGACCTTAACAATCAGGCTAACACTATGTAAAATATGATCCGAAGTTTCGGTAATGTATTCAAATATTCTGAAGAATTATTAAAATTATTATTAATAGCCAGACGCCAGTCCTGAAATTTAAGCATCCCAACATTTCCTCATCCTTCAAATACATTTATGAAACAAGGGGGCGTTTATTATGTGTTGTTAAAAAATCTAGTGCTGCGTGTATGTATATATGTGTGTGTGTGTTGTGTGTGTGTATGTTGTGTGTATGTATATATGTATATCTGCATGTATATATATGTGTATGTATATATGTATATCTGCATGTATATATATGTGTATACGTATGTATATATGTCAGGTCATGTCCTGTGCTACTGGTACCATGTAATCCAGTACTAGCTGCCTCATGGTCGGGTCACCGGCGACTAAACTGGTTCCCCCACCAGACTTGTTTGGTGAGGAGGGCGGCTAGTCTCCCTGAAGAATTAAAAACAAGACCTTCCAAAGGGCGAATGAACTCTTTTTCTTGGTCAACGGCCAACTAGCACTGTGTGTGTGTGTGCGTGTGTGTGTGTGTGTGTGTGTGTGTATTGGGGTGGAGAGGGCTCCCGTAAGCCGTGGTGAAGGCAACCTTTCTAGGATAAGCAAATCTTTGATTTAAAAAACCATAAAGCGGAAGAGCATTACTTGCATTAAGCTGGTCTGCAGTTTAATTTGTTGCTGGCTATCTTGCTCTTGCTTGTTGCTGGATCTCAACATTTTGAACCGAGAGAGAGAGACTTAGCTGTCGTACAAAGCTAAGACTCTGTAACATCATATTTGTATAGATACTCCCTCATGCATTTGGGCTCATGGATTTTAAATGTTTGAGAGAGTGGCACTCATCTGACAAGACGTTGCAATCATCATCATGTATATGTATGTATGTTTATATATATACAGGGTCACCAAAAAAAACAGAGGACATTCAATTGTTTTTCTGAGCATTTTACAGTCAACGGAGAAAAAAAGACCAAAGACCCTAGTGTTTTCATGTGATCTTTTGAATATAATAAACTAGTTATGACCAAAGTTTCATTTCATTCGGACAAAACACTAAGAAACGGGGCCATATTATAGTTGGGGCCCGTTTTGGGGGGGGTCACCCTGTATATGTATATATATATATATATATATATATATATATATATATATATATATATGTATATAGATATATGTGTGTGTGTGTGTGTGTGTGTGTGTGTGTGTGTGTGTGTGTGGTCACGAATAGGCTCCTATATAGTTGACTATTTTAAAGAACTGATTACATATAATGATAAAAGATGTATCAAGACACAGGAATGGGTATGTTTGATCTGGCAGAACGGTGATTCATTAAAATTGTGGGGTCTACGTTCGCGCCTGGTCTACAAAGTATGGAAATAAAAATTTAAAAATAAAAAAAAAATGTCTCAAGTGTGTTTGATATAGATGTACATAAGAATACTTTGATAAGTATGTTTTAACTTATATAGGGATGTTATAATAAAATTGTGGGGTCTGCGTTCGCGCCTGGCATCTATAGAATGGAAATAGGCACAAACTTTAATGAAGACTTTTCATATCTATCTGCGTATGTATACTTTGATAATTATGGTTCAGTTTGAAGAAATATGGTATAATAAAATTATGAGGTCTTCGTTCGCACCTGACCTCCATAGAATGGAAATATGTTACAAAGTTTAACAAATTCCACAGAATATTGTGACAAGTGTTTCAGTGTGAACAGGTATGGTATAATAAATTATGGGGTTTATCTATTTTATTTTTACTTTTATTATATTTTGCCTTGGTTTTGATACCCCCGAATTCAACCCAAATTTACAACCCTTCCTTTTCATAACCTATCATACTTTCATAAATCAGAGTCCATTTTCTGTACGCTGTTTTTGAACCCAGACAACCACGGGTACTTTTGCTAGTATATATATATATATATATATATATATATATATATATATATATATATATATATATATATAAAGGAAAACAACGACAATATAAAGTCATACTAATTCATATAAATTTAATCGTTCATTCAATAAGAAGATTACATCAACCAAGGGTGCAGGATATATCTTCTTTATACCTAGGTATTTTGAAGCCTAATGCTTCTCATTAGAAGAGGAGAGAAGGTGCTAGGTAACATTATAAGAAATGTGACGTCCGTCTATAACAATATAAGAAATATGGTATAATAGAATTATGGGGTGTTCGTTCGCACCTGACCTCCACAAAGTTTAACAAGGTTTTTTTTTCATATAGATCCACAGAATATTGTGATAAGTGTTTCAGTGTGAACAGGTATGGTATAATAAATTATGGGGTTTATCTATTTATTTTTACTTTCATCATATTTTGCTTTGGTTTTGATACCCCAAGATTCGAAGCTATCTCTTTACAACCCTTCCTTTTCATAACCTATCATACTTTCATAAATCAGAGTCCATTTTCTGTAAGCTGTTTTTGAACCCAATCAACGACATGTACTTTTGCTAGTATATATAGTCTCGAGGCTATGACTTCCGGTTCTTTGAGTGTCATGACTCTTGTGAGCTGCGACGTTGTTTGGCTGTGGAATTTATTATATATATATAACAGCGAAACAGTTATGTCTGTTGATGACTATAATGCTCCTTATCTTGAGTTGAGCATATTGAGAAGTGATACACGAATTACCATTAGCATATAAAGCGACGCTCTTTGTGTAAACAAATCGAGCTTAGGTCTTTCGGGAGATGTAAAAAAAACGCTTATTCACGACTCGCACAGTAACTGCTGATTGACGTAATGGTAAGGAGCCTTGACTGTCGTACAGGTGGTGGGGTTTCAATTCTGGCTTGAGGTAGTTGCCCGTCTAGGCGCGCTGTGGAACAGTGAAACACTATTTTATGTTGATAACTATATATATATATATATATATATACAATTATTTTCTACTATAATAATTAAATACCTACAGACACTAGTGTTTCATCCTGTCGGGAATCTTCAGTGCAGGGTGTCACGATTACTACCAGTCGAACGATTCGAACCCCGCATCACGAGACATCTCTGGCTCGATTAGCGGAGACCTAATCCATTCGGCTACCATTAACCGCTTGAAATAACGTTGAATTTTAAACATCTTAATTTTAAGTGTTCATTTACGTCAGGCAGACAGTGATCTAATCGTTATACGATGATCTACGCATAAGAGCTAAATTGACCGACTTTTAATTCAACTGAAAGTGCTCAACGATAAGAAACGACTTTCTTAAAGGGGCTGTCATAATTATTTTCTACTATAATAATTAAATACCTACAGACACTAGTGTTTCATCCTTTCGGGAATCTTCAGTGCAGGGTGTCACGATTACTACCAGTCGAACGATTCGAACCCCGATATATATATATTCACCTGTCATCTCTTTTGGAAAAGATTGAATCGCTCAATCGTCAAACACAAGATTCAAGCAAATGGGCAAGGTCGAAAGAGATTTATAATTATATAGATTAATTCGAACACTGTTGAGGCATAATATTTCCCCGTTCAATTTTACTAGAGTTTGTACATAGTAGTATTAGTATGTCAGTCTCCTAGCTCTCGTGAGTCTATACTGGAATAAGTTTTGCGAAATTCGATATAACTAAAAAATAATGCATGCTTGAAAAAAGTATGTGCGTATTGATTACGTGTTAACGGCGTTTTGCCATCTATAAAAGATGGGCATATTGGGAGTCGACAGTCGTTTTAGGGCTCGAAGGACTACGATCATTGAGGATAAAGATCAGTATTTATGTATCTTTGTTATTTTTTAAGAGACTTAACACTTTGCATGTAAAGAAAAGAAAACTTTGACACGAACATTTTAGGTGATTTCGTCCGGTTTCGCGAACAATTCGCCGACCCGTATGCATAATAGAAATTCGCCATTCTTTAGATTTTTCTCATTTAAGGCCGTCACGTCTTTTAGCTACAATTCACTGTCATGTTGCCGTAATTTTTCTCTAAGACTAACAGGTCGGCCGGCTCGCTTCCAAAGCGGTAGGAAAGAGGAAACATCGCGTGCTTGAGTAGTGCACCTTTCGAATCGCCACGATTTTTCCTCAATATTTTCTCTATGTCTTTTTTCTTTCGATCTTGATGCTTATATATATATTTCATTCCGCGAGGTCACGCTCACATTCAAATGCTAATGGGATATTAATTCGGCGCGTGGGTCGCCCATATGCGTACGTATTTAAATAACGGATCCCGTGATTTATGTTACATTTATAAGTGTGGTGTTATAGAAAAATCCACTATGAAATTATGTTTCAGTGGCAGGCTCACGTCACTGACGATGTCACCTGAATAATGTATCTTACTATATTTATTTTGCAGAGTTACTTTATTGCAACGGAAACTAGCCGCTAAGCGCCACAAAAGATGGCGTCGAATTGGTGTGAACTAATTTCCATTTTCTTTGAAGCCACATAAGCATGATTATTTTGAAAGCTGATACGAGATTAACTCCAATACCACGTTCCTAATCAAACCAACCGATTGTATTTTCGTAAGATTTAGCATGCACTCTCCTGGCCTTTCATAAAATATTGGTATTAGGATTATCTGGTATTTTAAAGAACGGCCTTTCAATGGTGAAACTTTGCCTAGAGCACGTGTACAAGATAACCGGACTGAATTGTAAATACGAAAACTAACGAATAAGAAGCGGAACTCATAAAAGAAATCGGAATACACCGGACGTCAGCCCAGTCATTAGAGCGTGGAATTTGAAAGGATCTCTTTAGAGGTTCCATTTTGGGCGAGGTATTTTGGGGATGAGCCAATTTTAAGGAGACATTTTAAATGAAAATGGTTGTTAAGCTTATAATTAAATGTAAGAGAGTGAGAGAAATGTTATATGATGACCACAAGCACAATAATAAATTCAAAAGTATGAATACCTATTATATAAATTTCAGCCGTCTGTGTGTGTTTGTGTGTTTGTATGTCCGATAAAGCTTTTCTCATCCGCATCGAACCGGCATGAACACGGTATCCTTAGAAAAAGCGATTTCTCAGACACATAATATTGAAAATTAGAAAAAGCAAATCGTAAATTATTTAGATATTAGAATTATTTAGATATATAGAAAGTCCACTGTTTAAAACGCACTGCTTATATCGTAGTTTAAATTTAAAGGGGTTTTTAAAGATGTATTTTTAATAAGCATTAAAATTCATTAAAATTAAATTCTTTCAAATTCGAATCGTAAAATTCAGAGAGTGTGAGTTTTTTCTCTTTCTTGCCATGCTTGTATTAATACTTTGCACGCTCTCAGATGGATTTCGAGGTTGAGGTTTTAAAGTTCGATACAGTGTATGCGCCGGTCGTGCGCATGTGTGAAAATATATAGGAAGTCCACTGCTTAAAAAGCACTGTTTATATAGTACTGTGCATAAATATATTATTCGCGATATGAATATTTGCATGAGAACATATCAAAAGTAAACGTAACGAAATAGGCGTTGTTACGATCGTTCATTCGAAGTCAGTTATATTCGATTATCTTCATTCAAAATAAAGTTCTCTTCCGTAAATTAAGAGTGTGAGAGTAGAAAGTTAACATTGGTTGTACTTTCGACAACTTCGTAACATTCGCTTTCATATTTTGTCCTTAATCACTCTCTATATATGTATACATATATTTGAAATTTATTTTTTCTTTTTAGTACAAAATTTAATTATGACCAATTAACATGAGGATTAAAAAAATAAAAAAAATGAAAATAAAGGTTAGGTAATCGGGTTTCGTTCCTCGCTCAAGAGAGCTAATTTTTAGGAAAATTACGATTAAAAAGAAATGTCATGAATATGGCCGGGGAGAATTTTTTTTTTAAATAAAACAAAAATAAAGCAGGGAAAAATATATATGTATACACACAAACACACACACACACACACACACACACACACATATATATATATATATATATATATATATATATATATATATATATATAGTGAATAAATGACAAAAGACTACATTCCAAAGTTCATGATGTTGACCACCTTAAAATTTATTCCTTTAATTCAGTTGACATTTACAATTCTTGACAGTATCTGTTTCGAATATAGTCTTTTGTCATTTATCCCCTATATCGCTCTGTAATTACATTGAGCTTCTTAAATAAGGATCCGTATATATTATAAGAGAATATATTTCCACAGAAATATATATATATATATATATATATATATATATATATATATATATAGAGAGAGAGAGAGAGAGAGAGAGAGAGAGAGAGAGGGGGGGGAGACAGACAGACAGACTCACAGAGAGATAGAGAGGGGGGAAAACGAGGGAGGAGGGATTAAAGAAGTATACAAGGATTCTTTAAATGGAGACTTTTTCAGTATAATAAAACGCTCGACATGCAGGTGGAGCTGAGATACAAGAGGAAAAATATTGCTAATAGAAAAATATATACGTCGAAATGCCTGGCATAAAGAATATTTCTAACCTCCTCACACTATATTGTATTCCCTTGTTTCAAATTGATTAAGAAATTTATATACACCAGTGTATGTTTTTCTATTATCAATATATTTTCCTCGTATATATATATATATATATATATATATATATATATATATATATATATATATATATATATATATATATATATATATATATATATATTAAGTAATGTGATTGATAATTTAAAATTTGAAAATCAAATTATAATTAAATTAAAAATCCGTTTCATAAGAAGGAACAACAACAAAATCAATTATCTGTACGATCGTTTCGGAAAACTATGCTTTTTATTGTGGTAGACATCAAGTTACGTACAATAATTATATATAGTTTTTTTTATAAGCAAGGTCTCCTCGTCAGGAAATTTTGAAGGGTTTTTATTAAATTTAAAAGACACCATAAATAAACCTAGCATTAAAAGTAAGGCAGATGTATCTGAAAAAAATTGAAATAAAAGGTCTGGATTTAAAATTTATAAGAAAATTAATATGGATTAGAGATAGAAAAGAAATAGAGTGAAATATAGATTTAAATTTAAATTATAAGTTTGCTTTAAGTACCACATTTCAAATATATATATGCATATATATGAAAAAATAGACACACACATATATATATATATATATATATATATATATATATATATATATATATATATATATATATATATATATAGTTATACAGGTATATATATATAAAAAAATATAGAGAGAAATTTACCTTTTAATTTTTCGCTTTTTGAAATCAGGAACTATGGTTAAAATACTCATTTAGATGTTTGCTATAGCTTTTTACCTTATTGAATGATGAATTTTAAACGGGGGGGGGGCGCTCGTGCAATAAATTATTTCCGTTAGCGTACTTTTGATTTAAAGACGCTACGGTTTATATTTCGAATGTTGTTTATGTAATCACATGTTGTAAGGGGAGATAATTCCATATTTTCTTTACTTTTATTTTATTTAAGTGGTGTAAGGGGGATAATTGGACTAACTTAATTTATTAAAAAAAAAAATTGTTATCTATTTTTACTAATAAGTAATTTTTAATGATTTAAGGTGGTTTATATCTATTAAATTTAAACCAACGTTTAGGACTGCATGTAAATATTAGCTCCTGTCTTGAATTTAATATTGTGGTTGTATTTTTTATATCTTCATATTTTAAAATTTTTAGGGTCTCTTTTGTACATAGTGCACAAAATTTATCTCCTGGTTTATATGATTTGCAAGTCTCAATTATTCGCCATTTTAAGTTGAAAGAAATATTGCTATTTTTAGTTGCCAAATATAGTTGGATAGAGTAGTTTGGTTTGACAGAGAGTTATTTTTAAAAGAATGTTTGTGTGTTGAAATTCTATGTTTTATTAGGCCAGATGTGGAACCAAAATATATTACCTCTTGCTTATTGTGATTATTTTCCGTTAGGTCTGGTGCTGGATTATTATATGGTGGGTTGACTTGTAATTGATCGGTAGATTGGTTTAAATTGGTGTTATTATTTAATCTGGTAGTTGAGTTATGGCTGTTAATAGGTTCATGTAGATTTGGAGTTTTTGATACTGTGCAGCTATAGATAACATTTTTAATTTTACATGAGCCTTGTAGGGGACATTTATTTTTTCTTCTACAGTTACAGTCCGATATATTTTGTATAGTTGTATTTTGTAGCTTATTAATTTTCTTATTATTAGAGCTAATTATTTTTTGATGAAGGTTAGGCATAGTGGAGTAAGAGACTTTAATTGTGTTCTTATTGAAAATTTTATTATATCTATGGGGGGCTTTAAAGTTCTTATCTAATATTTTAAAAAATTCTCTGGCTATGTTTGTCTCTAGGTTTTTGGAATATGGGGGGTTGAACCATAGGGTCTCCTTGTGTCTATTCTTACGTTTACGGGTTTTGGTTTGCTGTTTATTTGTATTATTATCTAATATTTGTGGTTTGGTTTTATCTTTTTTTGTCTCTTGGTCATTTTTCTTGACTCGCATACGGGAAGACATTGCCATATTATATGTTATTACGCTCTTAATAGGTTTATTTTCAATGCAGTTTATGTTTCTATCATTTTTATTTATGAATTTAATTTGTGAATTATATCCCGAGTTTTTAAGGGCCTCATTGTAATATTTTTCATTTTTGATAAATATGGATTTAGTAGAAGACAGTCTAGAAATTCTTAAAGCGATATTGGGAACTATTGATTTTAATATTGATTTAGGGTGGTTTGATTGATTGTGGACATATAGTAGTGATTGGTTAGGTTTATGATAGGGTTCAAAGGTAGAATTCTCAAGATTTAAGGTTATGTCTAAGAAATTAACAATTTTTTTATTAGGGTCGATTTTTATACTAAGTCCATAATTTTTAAATAATTTATGTAGAGCTTTACTTGCTTTTTCATAATTGTTATTTGTAGAGTTAGTTACGAAAAGTGCATCATATATATATATATATATATATATATATATATATATATATATATATATATATATATATATATATATATATGAGTAAATTAAAACTGTAAGTTGAACTTTACAGTCAAAATTTATTTTTCGACTGAATACTCCAAAAAACAATTTACAAAGTCCTGATTCTGCGGAGTTTCAAAGAATGCTATTCTTGTTAAAGGAATCAGCAAATTATATTTGTAGTAATGCTAGAATTTGCTAGTAAAGGCATTAAGTGAAACCGCAATTGATTGTAGTTATAAATTGCCAAATAAAAAAAGTGAAAAAATGTTGGATTTGTAAAAATATATATATATAAAAACACTCGCGTATAATATTTCAGCTTGCATGAAAATCCTCTCAAGTTCATCCGAAATGCAAAATAGTTCTTTATAGAGAATGGATTCCAAAATAAGTCCAGCGTGACAATGCATACAATCTGATTTGAAAGCCTTCAAAACAACTGAAATAATGAAAATTGTTTTTTTTTTCCGGGCAGCACAGTAAACCAAAGAGAAGTCTGTCCCCAGTCAAATGGGATATAAATATATATATATATATATATATATATATATATATATATATATATATATATAATGAATGAATGAATGAATGAATGAGTGATAAAAGTCTATTTTCCAAATTTTATGATGTTGACCATCGCATAATTTTATTCCTTTAATTCAGTTGATATTTACAATTCTTGACAGTATCTGTTTCGTAGCACAAAATCAATCACTTAATTATTATATCAATCAATTAATCTATTTGCCCTTAACTCATCAGAAGAAATAGCAACAATCAATCCGTCAAAAGGAAATAAAGTGCGTTTTGACATGATTAAAAATTAAACTTTGGAATATAGACTTTTGTCACTTATTTATTATATTGCTCTGCAATTACATTGAGCTTCTTAAATAAAGATTGGTATATACTATACGGAAATAAAGTATATTTCCACAGAAATATATATATATATATATATATATATATATATATATATATAATAGAAAGTGATAGAGATGTGTGTGTGTGAGTGTATTTGTGTGTTTATCATTGGCGTTTTTTCATCATTTCTTCATCATTGTCTTTTTCTCGTTTACTTTCGAGCCTCAGATGTCCTAAAGCCACATGTTCAATATGCCGGCGCCAGTGACAGTGAAAGCTATCCATCATGTGCGTTGCTGTAAAAACTTATTATATCGAATATCAAATACTGTTTTGATTCGTTTTGTAGGTTCAACGTTTTTGCATCGATAAATTTACTGAAATATGGATTTTGTAACAGATTATGCAACGTTTCACCTGCGACAAGACGCCCGTTGGATTAGTTGTACATCTTCCACTGAAAATGTAATGGTCTCCACACATGGAGATGATGATGATGATGATGATGATGATGATGATGATGATGATGATGACGGCAATGCTTTGTTTAGAATCGATGATGATGATGATGATGATGATGATGATGATGTCTTGGTTAGATTAAAGACAGATGATGATGATCATGATCGCAATGCCTTTGTTAGAACCGATGATGATGATGATGATGATGATGATGATGATGATGATGATGATGATGATGATGATGATGATGAGGAGGAGGAGGAGGAGGAGGAGGAGGGGAGGAGGAGGTGGTGGAGGAGGAGGTGGTGGAGGAGGAGGAGGAGGAGGATAATGATAATGATGGCTGAATATGTTTTTGTAAGATTACAAACTGATAATGATTATGATCACAATTCCTTGGTAAGAATCGATGATGATGATGATGATGAGGAGGAGGAGGAGGAGGAGGAGGTTAGTATTGCTTTGTTTAGATTACAAGCAAACGATGATGATGATGAAGATAATGGCAGTGCTTTGGTTAGATTAAGACCAAATGATGATGATGATGATGATGATGATGGCAGTGCCTTTCTTAGATTAAGAACAGATGATGAATTTGATGATGATGATGATAGTGTACTAATTAGAAATAAAACTAATGATGATACTGATGATTATGGCAGAACTTTGATTAGATGAAGAACAAATAATCATGATGATGATGATGATGATGATGATGATGATGATGATGAAAAACAAATGGAAAATGAAATAGAAATGAATAAAAAGAAGATTTGAATAAAAAAAATGATATAGAAGGGATGATCGGAAAAATAATCAAATAGGATGAAGAAAAAGAAGATGAAATGGAATAAAGAAGAATGTGGAGGAACTAAAGAAGGGGGATGATTCCTATTAAGAAGAAGAAAAAAAGAAAGAAATGAAAATAAAATTAAACAAAAAGAATGAGAAAAAATAATGGAATAATAAAGAAGAAAAAGAAGAAAGAAAAATGTAATAAAACGTAAAGAAGGCGAATAAAGAATAATGAAAAAATGAGGGAATAAAAAATAAGAGAAGAAGAAAGAAAGAAAGAAAAACGAAATAAAAAAGAAAAGAAGTAGAAAAAGAATAATAATAGCAGAACTAAAATACAACGAAACGAAAAGAATTCGATTTTTGTATGTCCAAGCCGGATTTTATATAAATAATGAAACATTCTGAAACGAAGCCAAGTTCCGGTTTTCTTTCGTTTCCTCGAACTGCGTCAAAAATTTGCTATTCAAAGAATTTTGTTTCCATTTTGTTTTCTTTGCTGTATCGTTAAAAAAAAAACGACATATTCTTTTACAGAGAATACGCTTTTGGAAAACTTTGTTTGTCCATACAAAAACAATGTGTTATCCACACCATGCCCGTGTAGTTGTTATTATTGTTGATAAACTGACTTCAACAGAATGCCCTCAAAAATCACGCTTCAAAGATTTGTGGTCTGTCGTTAGCTTTAACTATTGGTTATGCTTGAAAATTCGCATTGTTTTACTACCTTCTTTTTTTTCACTCACGTTCACACCTAATAAGGCATATCGCCACTTGAACATAGGGGACTACTATTTAGGACTATGCCTAGGAAAGATTAACAAGATGTTTGTTTACGTTACATTTAAACTTCTGCATATCAGTACAGTCAGGGAAGGGGGTAGCAGGAAGGGAGTTCCAAAGTCCAGCTATTCAAGGGAAGAAACTATTAGAACAGAAAGCTTTCTGGCATTTAAGGTGCTCAACGGTGAAGAGGTATGATTTTGTTGCTAAGCAGGTTTGTCAGGGATATGTACATCGAGGGGCAGAAGCACAACGAGTTCATCAGAGCACATTCCATTAAAATATTTGTAATTGAGGCACAGGGATGAAACACTGCGGTGATGGGACAGAGGTTGGAGCTTAGTTTACAAAGCGGGACTTATTAGATTGAAAATTCTTTTTTGCACCCTATCCAATAGGGAGATTAATGGTAGATGCACCAGCCTAGATATGGCAACAATGTTCCATGCATGGGCGAATGGTGGCCTTTTTGAGGTGCAGAATACTCTCAGGTGTGAGTAGCTTTCTAGCACGATAGAGGGAAGCCATCTTCCTTGCAGCAGCAACCTGAGAAACAAGACTTTTGCTGTCCCCACAGTTCACAAAGTGAAGATCAAGAAAACGAAGAAGCGAAGCAAATACTCTGAATTGGCCAGAGAGCTCAAAGGAATATGGAAGATGAAAAAAGTCGGGATAACACCATTATTAGAAGGAGCACTAGGAACAATACCGAAAAACTTTGAAAAGAGAATGAGAGAGATCGGAATCACACAGATGGCTAAAAAGATACAACGGATAACAGTAATGAAAACTGATGAAATACTAAGGAAACCCCTTGAATAAGGAGATTAATAAATATGAGATACAAACCAGACAAACAGAAATGCTACAAATGTAAAACGCAAGGAGCATTACATGAAATCATGAAAACTGAAACATTTTTTTCTGTGTGTCACCGAAAACTGACACTACACCAAAGCAAGAGGTTCAAGGAGGACGGAAAGACCGATAAGAGAAAGCACTAGCCAGACCTCCGCTGGACGAGTGCAAAGAGGACTGGGATCTTGGAGAGGCTTGTTGCCACCCAAATCCTAGTGAAGACTAATGGTTGCCACCAACGAGAAATCAATGGTAAGCAGCTGCTATGAAAATGCAAATCAATCTACAATGGTCATCGATAAAGGAGGAGAGTACTTGAAATCTGTGGAGACTTGTTGTCACTCAGACTCCAGAGAATGGCACAAGTTTTCTCAAAGAGAAATCTTTGATGATGGCCTGTGTGACTACTGCTAGTGGGTAAATAATAATAATAACGCTTTGACTATGCATAGTAGCTTTGATGTAAAATCCTGCTCTTGACTGAAAAAAAAATGGTATAACACATCACAAAACTATAAAATTAACAAACTTGACAGAGTACAAAATAGACCGGGGCTTAGTGAGGGATGCCCTTTTCTCTTCCTTGCAACCTCTCTCCCACAGAAGAGACGTTGCGAGCCTGTCTTTGTTTTATCGTTATTTCCATGGCAAGTGCTCGTCCGAGCTCCAATCTCTGGTCCCCCCCTCGCCAATCTTTCACAAAAAACACCTATCTCACTGAAACCAGTGTCAGTAATTTTCCCCACTCTTTATCTGTGCCTAAATCAAAACGCGGATTCTATGAACAAAGCTTCTTTCTTAGAAGTGCACGCCTGTGGAATTCTCTTCCGTTTGCCTGTTTCCCACCTGACTACAACTTGAATGTGTTCAAGTCCAATATAAACAAATTCCTGATGAATCGCCCACTTAAGTAAGACACTTTATCAAATCTCAAATACTAACTATTACTACGATAATATTTTTTTCCAATTTGTTCATTTCATAAGCTAAAAACCAAATTGAAAATTGCCACATGTCCAAATACTCTGTATATCAAATTTCCAGTCCATAGACCAAATCTTCTGAGGGAATTTGGTAGAGACTTTTCACACACACATTGACAAGGTCAGTTATATATATATATATATATATATATATATATATATATATATATATATATATATATATATATATAACATTTTCATGTGCTAAAACGTTTTCATCCTAAATTTCACGAAATTATGCAGAATGTAGCAACTATGCATAAATAGATTTCAGTTAAATGAAACCAATCATCTAATAAGAAAACATAAAAAAATCAATAATTATTTAATAAAAGTCAATTTTTCAAAAGAATGTGAAAATTAGTAACCCTTCATGAAGTCGCTAACAATGCTTTATCAATGATTATTGCCTTGTGTTCCCTTTTTTTTTCAACAAAACTAAACCTGGTCTTCTTGCTTCAATCACATTATCACATTGGATATTCATATTCCACAATAATTTCACATTATCACTCTTCACCATCCCTTCTGGAACATTTTTCACTGCATTCCAACCCTCTTTTCTTGCATATATTGTCATGCTGCCTCTTGTATTCCTTTTGAACTAGTGACGAGGTGTTGTACATTCTCATTTTTCACTTCATTTCAGCTGTTGTGTAAATGTGATACTTCATATTATTATTATTATTATTATTATTATTGGCTCACAAGGAGCTTTCACATAGGTTATCAAAGATCTCATTGAATACTGTAGTGTTCCCTGGAAGCTGAGTGACAAGTTTCCCCAGATTTTCCAGTTCTCTCCACCTCTTTCGATAACATTTGCAAATAAATTCGCATTATCGCAACAGCTGCTTGCCATAGATTTCTCGTTGGCAGCGGCTATTGATCTTCACTAAAATTTGAGTGGCAATAAGCCTCCCCAAGGTCACAGTTCTCTTTGCACTCATTCGGTGAAAGTCTGGTCAGTTCCTAATTCATTATTATTATTATTATTATTATTATTATTATTATTATTATTATTATTTTACATTCGTTAACTTTATGGTGTTGTGATTTTTTACATCGATTTTTTTTTTACTCAAGAGCGGGCTTTTGCACCAAAACTAGTTAGCATAGTCAAAGACTCAATTAGATGGAAAGCACCTGGGGTAGAATGTTTGCTGTGCCAAGCAAAACTGACTTCTGGAGTACGGTGATGTTGTACTTGATTCCCAAAGTGTTCAACTGCTTCTAAAGATCCATCATCATCATCATCATCATCATTATTCTTATCATTATTATTATTATTATTATTATTATTATTATTATTATTATTATTATTCACATTTTTAACTGGCTATTGGTATTGACGATTTTATACCGATATGCAGATCATATCAAATTTTCTTAGTCTTTCAGAACTTTCTGCAAAATTCTGACGGTTCCCAACGAGGTCGTTTTTTGAAGTACTGCAACGTAGCAATGGATCCCTATTTTCTCAATCCACTTGTCAAATCCATTTGTTACACTTCCCAGGGCCCCCATCAAAATAGGTCCAACTTCCACAATCTTTTTATCTACCTTTTCAAGTCTCCTCTCCCCCACCCCACATTCACATCAGCTGGCTCTGCTATGTCAATGATTATTTCCTTGAGTTTCTTTTTTTCCAGCAAAGCTAAATCTTGCCTCATTGCTTCAATCACATTATCGCATTAGATATTCATATCCCAGAATAATTTCACATTATCACTCTTCACCATCCCTTCTGAAACATTTTTCACTGCATTCCAACCGTCTTTTCTTACATATATCTCAATGGGCCTTTCTCATAATATTGTAATGTTGCCTCTTGTATTCCTTTTGAGTTAACCTCTCACAACTACTGACGAGGTGTTGTACATTTTCAGCTTTCTGACCACACAATCAACATAGGGGACTTTCAGCCGTTTTATCAATGTGATACTTCACACGATTTCTCCTGAGCGCTTGCTCCTGCGTAGCACATAGCGTTCAAGTCACATTTTCACAACTATCGCCAGGTTTTTTCTTTGTCCACTGCCTCTGGTAGTGTTGTATACGAGGAGTCATATTTAAGATGATGCAGAGTTCATATTAACGATGAGGGAGATGTAATACAAGATTGACGATGATGAGAGAGAGAAGGGGTGGAGACATTTATATTACAGTTTTGTGGATTCTTATAACATATATTAGCGAGGAGAGAGGGTGATCAGTTCTTTTACATCAGGAGGGGATAATTATTACTTATGATGGAGAGGAGGGGACACATTACTTAGAAGGGTTATACAAATACATATCAAGATGATTAACACATTACCTTCAATTATTGAATGACGACACGAAGACAACAGTTACAAAAATCGATGATGTTCTTTATTTCATTTGACTGGTCGAAATGATGATGACGTTAAGAATTCAAATTGGTTCTACATGGTTAAACTTCTACCCCTTCGCCTTTGAGGGGACCCTCCTCTGACCATGCCAGTTCTTTGGCCGACTCTGGTGACTGGTCGAACTTGACTGCCCGACTGTCGACTCTGACTCTCTAATCTGCTAATCCTAGCTCCTATTATTGAGAAATTCCCTTTCTGCTATGAAGTCAGATGTGTGGCTCCAAACGTGACCAACTCACGTGGCTCAGCACACGTTCTCCAAACACACTTCTGCAACAAATAATTCTCACTAACCCATTTTTCAACCTAACCTATTTTTCAATATATTTTTAATTTGTATTGTTCATTCTTTTTTTAGCTGACCTTTTTAATTCCGTTTTCATAAAAGAATGAACAATTAAATTCTTTTTACAATACAAACAATATCTAACTATTTCCAAAACAATAGCTGAATTCTAACATTCCGATTTCTAAATCTATTTCTGAACCTTGCTTACAAGGTTCGAGTCTCGGCTTATCCTAATCTCATTTTCCACTTATCTAATATTTTTCTTATTTACAAGAAAAGGGGGACGTCCTTTTCTTGTAACAGTAGATCTTTTCAATCCATTTGTCTTTCATTTTTTGTTCATTTATTCCTTGCTTTTTACTAGTTCACTCCCTTGCAATTTTTCAATAATAAATTATTATTATTATTATTATTATTATTATTATTATTATTATTATTATTATTATTATTATTATTATTATTATTATTATAAGCTTTTCCTTACAGTTAGAGACGTACATTTTCAGACTATTTTCTTCCTATTTTACACATCGTTCTACACCTATTAGTCCTCGTCTTCCCTCTTTTCTTTTCACATATAATCCATCGGTATCAGTCTTTGGGTGAAGAACTCCATTCATTGTCATCATTTTCCTTGTCTTCCTGTCCATATCTTTCAGCTCGTTTTCTTTCCATTGAATAATACTTGCCGCATATCGAAATATAGCTACTGGCCATGTGTTTACTGCACATATTTTGTTTCTCCCATTCAATCTTGACCTAAGAACCAACCGTCGTCTTCTAATATATTCCTTTCCTATTATTCTCTTTCATTTCAGTTTCTTTTATTTTATATAATTCCTAAGTAGGCATATCCTTCTTCTGCAATCACTTTTATCATTTTCCCATTCAAAAATTTTATTTCTTTACTTTCAACATTTTTCCCCCTTATTGTTATTCGTTGTATTTTCCCAATCATCCCTCTGATTCCAATTTCTCCCATTTTTTTTTTCAAAGTTTTTCAGAATTGTTCCTAGTGCTTCTACTATTATAGGTACTATCTTGATTTTTTTTCATCACCCATATCCCTTTCAGTTCTCTTGCTAGCTCTGTGTCTTTCTCCCGTTTTTCCTTTTCTTTGATATTTATCCTGTGGTCAGCAAGGACAACAATGTGTACGATTTGGCATGACTTTTATTTCTTGTTAATTATTACGACATCCGGTCTTCTTGCTTGGATGGGTTTCCGTTTGTATGTCCACGTCCCATAGGACTTTGTGATTCTCGTTTTTAATTACTGTTGCTGACTTATGCGTGTACCATTTGCCTATCTGTTTGAGATGCAGTTGTTTGCACAATTCCCAGTGTACTGCCCTCCCCACTTGATCGTGTTTGTTTTTGTATTCCTTTTGGGCTACTTTTTACTAGTAGTAGTAGTAGTAGTAGTAGTAGTAGTAGTTTTGTTGTTTACCATCTTTCATTTCGGATTTTTTCAGTGGAAAATTTCTCCACTGAAAGGTAGAGGTTAACAAGGATTTTGCAACAATGGTTTGTTGCGACCTGTGACTAGGTAAAAATTGTAGAACCTTGTCGGTCTGGTAATAAGGGTAACGATTCAATTTCTTCAACTCCAATCCCAAACTGAAATCACCACCAAAATTCAGTTCACTCCACCCCTCTTATAATCCAGTTAGCCAATCAAATAAGTTAAATGTAACATCTACCAATATAAAAAGAGGCATCGCCCACACAAAAGGTTTTTGCTGCCACTCTTCCTGAGAGTCGCAGGTAAGTGCTTCAAGTCTTCTCAACACCCTCCCACTCAACAGAAAACAAAATCAATTGTTATTGATTTTGTAAAGCCTTCTCAATATACATATTCCTCATTCTTGATCCCCAGAGCAGTGGTGACAAACCCAATCCTTTTCATCTGGCGGAGCTGCACTGATCCCAACGCATCTAAAATGGAACCAGTTATCACATTGATCACAGCAGATCATGGCCGATCCGTCATCAGGTTTATTACATCCGGGACAAATCCAAACCTGCTCACTCTCCTGTACTAAAGTGGGTTCCTCAAAACTGGTTTCTGACCAAGAAATTCCTTCTATGGGCTCCCAGTCATCATAACTAGGTTCCGGACCATCCTCTTGTGGTTCATATTCCGCATGTAGTTCTAGCGGATATAGATGTTTAAGAGAATATGTTCTCACACTCCCATCACCCCGTCGTATCTGTGCCGACCGTACCATACCATCGTCTCCCGGAAACAATTCTTCTACTCTCCCCAATGCCCAGAAGGGTCGAGACTTGTTTGGAAGTTTTATCGTCACAATATCTCCAGGTCGTACCTTATTAGATATAGTTGGATAACGATCTTGTTTACGTTCTCGAAGAGAGAGTAAGTAATCCTCGTTCCATATCCGTTTAAACTCCTTGAGCAGCTCATCCCGGTTCTTCAAAGATTCCAACAATATCTGTCTGGACGGCAGTTCCCCTTCATTAATTGGTTGAATCTCCATTCTAAGAAGAAGTCCAGGGTTTTGATCTGGGCGCAGGAAGTGATTGGGCGTAATTACCTCCAATCCAGAGTCATTCGAACTCACATAGGTTAACGGTCTATTGTTCACTGCCCGTTGGACATCTGAAATGGCTGTCCACAACTCAGATTGACTGTAAATAGACCTTCCAACAGTTTTATAGAGGCATTCCTTTAATGTTTTAATCATGCGTTCCCAAACTCCTCCATACCAAGCCGAATGAAGAGGGATCTTAACATGCTTTATATTATACTGCCCAAATTTTTCATCAAATTCGGAAGAAGTTAGGGCCTGATTTAGTAAACTAACTCCAGCAAGAAATGACTTTGCATTGTCACTATATATGTGAGAAGGCAAGCCCCACATGTTTGAAAACCTGATGAAGGCCAGTATAAATGTGTGTACTGTCATGTCCTCAACCAGTTCTAAATGCACCGCTCTGATTTCCAAGCACGTAAATATGAGAATGTAAACCTTAGATTGAAGATTTTGGTTTTGAACCCACAGGTGTCCTGTATAATCTATCCCTGTATGTAAGAATGGCCTTATCAGATTTACTCTATGTTTAGGCAGGTCTGTCATCTTAGGATACGGAAAATGTATCGAGTTGATTTTCTGACAAATAAAGCAGTCCTTCAATATTCCCTTCACAGCCTGTCTGCCTTGAGGTATCCAAAATCCTGACATCCTGATTCTACTAAGTGTAGCCGGCACACCCAAGTGTTTAGCCCTCTCATGCTGATCCTTCACAATTAGATTAGTCAAGGGATGATTCTTCCCGAGCAATACAGGGTTTAAAACCTCATATTGTAGAGTAAAAATTTTTTTGATCCTGCCTCTGGAGCGGACGACACCAGACTTGTCCAGAAATAGGTTTAACTGACTCACAAGGTTCGGAATGGGTTTATCATGAGGTGCACGTAAGAACTTCAATTCAAGGGGAAATGCCTGTTGTTGCATTGTCTTGAACAAGTAGTCAGCAGCAGCCTGTTTATAGTCCAGTTCCTTGCCTCTTGCTTTGGATATAAATTCGAAGACTCTGGAGACCACACGTAGAAGTTTGTTAAAACACGAAAATCTGTCAAAGGCGACGATAGGCTGAGACCAGCTCTCATTACAGGTGTAGAACAGGTTCGTACGAACTATTTGCTGGTTGTCTGCACTAAGACAATCCAAAGTACTATCAGGCCAACAGACAGTTCCACCAGACAACCAGTTTGGTCCAGCACTCCAAAAAGAGAAATTTTCCTTAAATTTAGCTGCTGTCAGTCCCCTAGTCATTAGGTCCGCAGGGTTCTGATTGGAAGGCACATATTTATACCTGATAGCAAGGTTGTAATTTGCAAGTATCACTTCTTCCATCTGTGTCACATCCTTGAGGCGATTCTTCGTGAAAATGTTTTTATGGCTCGTCTGCTTGGACATCAGCCAAGTGAGTACAATTTGGGCATCTACAGCCAAATACAAACTTCCAAATTTCGTTCCTTGATAGGCTCTCAAGATATTACTAAGACATTTAATTGCCAAAAAAACTGCTAATAGTTCCAGTGTTGGCAAGGTTTTAGCTTTTAATGGTGCCACCTTTGCTTTAGCAAAAATCAGAGAAGATATACCTCCCTGAACTGCATATACAGAAAACCCATATGCCTTTTTTGAGGCATCTGTGAATATGTACAAATCTGCAACAGTATCGCTATCAAGTACCTGTCTTCTAAACGATAACGAATGAAGTACCGACAAATCACTAGCTAGTAATCTCCACCTTTCCTGCATTTCCTTTGGAATGGGATCATCCCAATCAATATTAGCCTTCCACATTTCTCCCACCAATATGCGACTTTGAATGGTGACTGGGAGACATAAAGACAATGGGTCAAATACACTGGATGTGGCTGATAGTATTTGACGTTTTGTTGCTAAGTTGGGGTCACAAGTTCGCTGGACTAGGCTGATGGAGTCCGACTCTGGGTCATATCTGTAACCCAGAACCTTTTCCCATGGACAACTGTGAGTTGTCAAAGTCCTATCCTTCCTCATCAATTCCTGTAGCTTTGGGCAATTGGTGTTACATGATCGAAGATCAAATCCTCCTTTCTTCAATCTTTCCTTTATTTCATGATATAGTTTTCTCAACACACCTTCCGAATTATTCGTACTGACCAGATTGTCAACATAAAAATTTGAATTCAACAGTTTGGTGCAATCATCAACTGGAAATCTCGATGCATGATACTTCAATATGCAGTTCAATATAAAAGGGCTTGCGTTAAAGCCGAAGATGATGGTCGTATAACGGTAACATACCAGACGATCATCCCGTTTTAGAAAGAAGCAAAACTTATTTCTATCAGATTGCTTTGATAATCTAATCATCAGAAATGCCTTCCTGATGTCTCCCAATAATGTATATCTATTTGTCCGAAAGAGTAGAGTTAGATTTAACATGTTTCCGGTTAAATTTACCCCTGGGTATGCAGCCTCGTTTAAGGATACTCCTCCCTTGACCTTCAATGAACAGTTGAAGACTGGTCGCATTTTAGTAGTTGCTATGCTCTCGGATTTAAAGACTGGTCGATGAGGGATCCAAACATGTTTATGGAACTGTTTAGGTGAACAATGAAAGGGTTCTATTATGCCCTCTGCCTCTTGTTCGGCAAAAACCTCTAAATATTCCTCATAGAGGCCCTTCATTTCCAGAGTGTGTACCACCCTATCTAACACCTTGAGGGCTACTTGGTGATTAGAGCGCACCTGAGCTAATTTATCAGTGTGCCACGGTAACTGCACCCAGTACCGTCCCTCCTTAAACTCTATATTTCTCATAAACTCCTCTACCTTCTGGGCATCATAGTCGGACAAGGTATCATTCTCTGATAGCCCCAAAGACTCCACACTGTAAATCCACTCCAGACCTCTTTCTACAGTACTGTCCTCAAAAGTTTCTTTATAGGGGTCCGAATAAGAAGAACACACGTCAAGAACACTATTAACAATGGAGGTCGGACACTTAACAGTTCTCATGACTTCTCCATAAACTGGAACCTTGCGTTGGATCGTTTTAATTTGGTGAGGAAACATGAAATTCCTGGGATCCCCAAAAGGTATCACTCCTCGTGGGGAAAGCCAAGCTTTCCCATTCATACATTTTATCATTTGTAGGGGTTCCATAAATTGTAACAGGTCTACCCCTATTAACCCTTCCAAAGTTATATTGGCATTTCTTCCTAAATCTGTATCCAGGGTGTAATCCAATTTCGTAAGGTTCTCGACCACAATCGGCAAATGCTCCACTGTATGAATGATGTCTAATTCCTTGTCAATAAGGATAGGTAGCTGCCGCTTTACCCCTGGCGTCAACTCCACTGTTGTGGTAAGTCGCTGAAAATTGCAGGTTTTCCTTCCTAGAAACGTCACAATCTCAAGGTTTACCTCTGAGACAGATCTTGGGTCACAAGCCAGATCCTGCAAAATTCTTCCACTAAAGTACGAATTTTGACTGCCCGTGTCTATCAAACATCGCAGCTTCACAGCTTTGTCCCCTCTTTGTAGTACGATGGTAGTAATCGGCAAAATACACTGCTGCTCACCCAAACTGGTATTCAATATCATACCTGCCTCGGGTGGACAGTTTGAATAGGCTAGAGAATATCTCCTCTCTAATGCCCTCTTCATCCCAATAATTATCCTTAAGAATTTTTATTGCGGCATCATAATTATTGGATGTCTCCTCTAGATGATGTATTAGCCGAAACGGACGTCCCGTAACACAAGTCTTGAGGTAGGTTAATTTTTCTCTCCTTGATTTTAATCCCGAAGTGCAATAGTCAAACCTAGTGAGAAAATCTCTCAATGCAAATTTGTTCTCAAAGTCCAGGCCATCAAAACTAGGGCATTTGACCTTAGGCTTAAACATAGAGGTGTCAACTTGAGATGGCTGCATTACATTTGGGAGCATGAAGGGAGGAGAATCATCCTTGTGAACCTCTGCAGTTAAGTTTTGTAAATCTCTTTTCACCTCCTCTTTGAATTTGATAAGGTCATAAGCATGCGGTGCCACCCTATCTCTAGGAAGGAATTTAACCAAGTTTTCCTGAACTTGGTCTACTTTAGAAAGCCACTCGTTTATGTTGTCTGTGGTGTTCTTCAAGGCACATGCATCCACTGCGACTCCTTTCTTTAATTTTTCTAATGTGTATCCGATAATGTTTTTATATCTTTCCTCCGTATCCAAAAGGGCCTCAAGAAGGTGATCCGGTTTTTCTTGCATTCCTAAGGAATCCTCAAGGGAAGACATTTGTTCCGCGGCCATAATAATAAAAAAATAACAGAAGAAAAAAAGGGGGAAAAAAAAATGCACAAGGTCTGCAGATCAATGTTGCAAAGTGTGGAAAATTTCTCCACTGAAAGGTAGAGGTTAACAAGGATTTTGCAACAATGGTTTGTTGCGACCTGTGACTAGGTAAAAATTGTAGAACCTTGTCGGTCTGGTAATAAGGGTAACGATTCAATTTCCTTCAACTCCAATCCCAAACTGAAATCACCACCAAAATTCAGTTCACTCCACCCCTCTTATAATCCAGTTAGCCAATCAAATAAGTTAAATGTAACATCTACCAATATAAAAAGAGGCATCGCCCACACAAAAGGTTTTTGCTGCCACTCTTCCTGAGAGTCGCAGGTAAGTGCTTCAAGTCTTCTCAACACTAATCCATATTCTGACATAGATATAACTACATAGGGACCTCCCAAGTAAACTATAGAATTCCCCTCTTGATTAATATTATAGTCATAACTTTTGTACCATTCAAATGAAAAAAAAAAACACTTTTTTTTATTGAAGATTGGAGGAAAAGTCACACCTTTTCAAAGCTGGGAGATCATTCTTGATTTTTTTTTTTTTTCAGCGTGTGAAAATAATGAAAAACGAGAAACTAATATCGTGTTTAAATTATCGTCGAATCAAAACAATGTTCTCATGTAGTGGCCATTTTTAAAATGCTCGCACACGTGTGATTAACAAATAAAAAATAAACTAAATGCCAGAATCACCCGAAATGTTTGATACTCATTGACCTTTGGATAGTTTTTTTTTTAAATGGCGTTCGCGTAAAATATAATCTGGAAAATATCTATCTATCAATGTATGTACGTAAGAATGCATGCATGTAAACATGCTTGTATTCATATATATATATATATATATATATATATATATATATATATATATATATATATATATATATTTGTAGTCATCGACATACAGTCCTCTTTCGTTGTATCATAACTCATCAGGGCCGCTAGACTAGCACCTCTTCCAAGACGAGGATTGAAGAACTTAGAACCATAGCGTTTAACAGTCAGCAGCTCTACCGACCGACCTACAGGAGCGGCGCCCGTAAATTATCTTGCCAAATGTCTATTTAAACAAACATTTGTCCACCAGTACTAGCTAGCCGCCCGTCATTGCCTGGTCATACAATATGCTTAAACATATTTTAATGTATGCAGATCGCATATGAATTATTATAGAATTAATTCTCTACTGATTGTTATATATTATGAGGAGTAATTTACCCAATGGACTAATTCGCCAAAAAAAAAAATAAATAAATAAAAAAGTAATAATGATAATGTCGTTCATCAAATTCCTTCTATGTTTGTTTACAATATCACGTCAGGGCTTGACGATCTTAAAAATAGTCTTTTTCTCTTACAGATATAAAAAAGAATTTTTACATGGGAATATTTTACGTTACATCGACCAAGGTTACTCCGGTGTTACGTAAAATATTCCATGGTAACAATTCTTTTTTATCTATAAGAGAAAGACTATTTTTAAGATCGGATTTTTTCGATTTTCTATACTTATCGTATGAATTTCTGTATAAAAACTATCTAAGAACACTGCAAGACATATAAATTAGCTTTGTGTGATATTTGAAAAAGATAGGCTCAGCCGTTTCGGAACCTATGAGGAAGGAACTCTCTCTCTCTCACACACACACACACACACACACACTGAGGGATTTTTATATAATAGTAGAGATATGCGTGTATGCATGTATGCATTCATGTATGTGTGTATGTATGTGCGCATGTATGCAAGTATGTATTCATGTATGTGTGTATGCATGTGTGTATGTATGCATGTATGTATTCATGTATGTGTGTATGCATGTGTGTATGTATGCAAGTATGTATTCATGTATGTGTGTATGCATGTGTGTATGTATGCATGTATGTATTCATGTTTGTGTGTATGCATGTGTGTATGTATGCATGTACGTATTCATGTATGTGTGTATGTATGTGCGCATGTATGCAAGTATGTATTCATGTATGTGTGTATGCATGTGTGTATGTATGCAAGTATGTATTCATGTATGTGTGTATGCATGTGTGTATGTATGCAAGTATGTATTCATGTATGTGTGTATGCATGTGTGTATGTATGCAAGTATGTATTCATGTATGTGTGTATGCATGTGCGTATGTATGCAAGTATGTATTCATGTATGTGTGTATGCATGTGTGTATGTATGCAAGTATGTATTCATGTATGTCTGTATGCATGTGTGTATGTATGCAAGTATGTATTCATGTATGTGTATATGCATGTGTGTATGTATGCATGTATGTATTCATGTATGTATGTATGCATGTGTGTATGCATGCACGTATGTATTCATGTATGTGTGTATGCATGTGTGTATGTATGCATGTATGTATTCATGTATGTGTGTATGCATGTGTGTATGTATGCATGTATGTATTCATGTATGTGTGTATGCATGTGTGTATGTATGCATGTATGTATTCATGTATGTGTGTATGCATGTGTGTATGTATGCATGTATGTATTCATGTATGTGTGTATGCATGTGTGTATGTATGCATGTATGTATTCATGTATGTGTGTATGCATGTGTGTATGTATGCACGTATGCTGTAAAAATAAGGGAAATCCCAAATAATTGTTAAACTCCAAATTATTTTCCGCTGGCAAATTATTTACAATAAGCAAAATAACCTCGGGTCAAATGCTGCTTAACATCTTGTTTGGATTTTGATTATTCACATAATCTTAATAAAAATACTAAGCGTGTTTTCTCAAGTTGCATGCTTAATACTAAATTTTAACTCGAAATTATTCCCATAAGAAAAACAAGAAAAATTATTTTTAATGCCCATACAAAATTTTTCCAGCATTTTTTTTCACTGCCCAACATTTTTTCACTGACCAACATTTTTTCACTGGCCAACATTTTTGCACTGACCAACATTTTTTCACTGGCCAACATTTTTGCACTGGCCAACATTTTTGCACTGGCCAACATTTTTGCACTGATCAACATTTTTTCACTGGCCAACATTTTTGCACTGGCCAACATTTTTGCACTGACCAACATTTTTGCACTGGCCAACATTTTTGCACTGACCAACATTTTTTCACTGGCCAACATTTTTGCACTAGCCAACATTTTTTCACTGGCCAACATTTTTTCACTGACTAACATTTTTTCACTGACCAACATTTTTTCACTGGCCAACATTTTTTCACTGACCAACATTTTTTCACTGGTCGGTTTTTTTAAAACCGACCTTGTAAATGAACTTTGAAGTTTACTTTTGACAACCTCGTAATTCTTGATTTGTTTTATTGTTTTTTTTTTAATACTCATGTTATAAATATATGTTATAAATAAATATATAAATAAATATATAAATAAATATATATATATAAATATAAGTTATAAATATGTTATTTTTTTTTTATTTTTAATACTCATGTTATAAATATATGTTATAAATAAATATATAAATAAATATATAAATAAATATATATATATAAATATAAGTTATAAATATGTTATGTTTTTTTTTTATTATTTTTAATACTCATGTTATATGTACGAACGAATAAAGGGGAAGAATTGTTGTTTTTGGGGTTGGAGTCTATCCATCTAAAACTTATTGTTGGCAAGTTTTTACCGTGAAGTATTATCACTTTCACTTTTTCAGCTCATTACATCAAGTGGCTTTATGCGTTGTCTGAAGCGACTCTGTCGACATGAAGAAGGCAATTAAATAGGGAACAGCAAACGGACGGACATCTTTAGAATGGCGAACATCATTAGAATTCATTTGCAAGAAATAAATTTTTATTATGAATTTGTCTGCGAGTTTCATCAGTTTCCAATTTGCTTCTCAGTTGGATGAAGCATAAAAATGACAGCGAAATAAGAAGCAAAACGAAATCACATCTGATTTCTTCGAATGCGATTATAACCATTGAGTGGCAGAAATTATAATCTCCAGCAGTTAAAATTAAACGAAGTATAAAATGGGAACAATGCAATCCATCTTAAGGTTTAATTAAGCAATCGATCACCAATGAGGACAGAGAAAACATTTCAAAATGTTTCCTGATTTTGAGCGAAAGAAAAGAAAAAGTAGTAGTTATTTAACAAAACCAGTCATTCAAAAATGGATTCCTAACTATTATAGAAGGTCTACTAGACTCTCGTTCCCGGACAAGGTTCAAAAGAGAGTCGCCAACCTGATAGGTCCTAAACTGTCATCGAAGCTTCAACCACTGTCACGTCGACGTAATGTTGCATCCCTCTGCCTGTTCTACAAATATTTTAATGGTGAATTCTCTGACGAACTACAAATCCTTGTACCCCCTCGACGTAAATACTCCCAACAAACCCGACAATCAGCAAAATCCCACCCCTACACAGTAGAGCTCTCTAAATATAAGAAAACCTTCTAGTCTAACAGTTTCTTCGCCAAAATTGCTAGACTTTGGAATTCCCTTCCGGGTTCTTGCTTTCCCAACTGTACTGGCATGCAGAAGTTCAAGTGTAATGTGAACAGACATCTTGCTGCCTAACTCCCTACATAGTATCCCTGCAACTTATGTCCCCGATAGTAGCCCCCTACATCGAAGTGGCACTGTGCCTTGTTTGGGGTGAAAATGGAATTAAAAATAGTTATAATTAAATAATTAAAGCTCATTGTTAAGATAGATTTTTGGAAAAAATGAACTAATTCGTTGCTTTTGCTCGATGGTATTAAGTTGACCCCTATTTCCTAGATAAACAGTTCTGTTCTTACAGTGATCTCCCTTGGTTGTTGTGGTGGCTTCATTTTACTGGAAAACTAAGATGGAAGACGGATCTCTTTGACAGGAGTTATTGAAGATGTGACACAAGGGTCGCAAAGTTGAGTTGAAGAGCCAGTGGCTATGAGGAAGAACACCCTGGCCTGCGAAAAAGGCCTTAGCAGCCCCTTCGACATTCTTCGAATCTAAAATCGATTTATCATCCCCTGACAACTTAGCTCAGAAAACTACAGACAGTCAATGACCTATTAGGTGTATTTGCAGGTTAGAACCTAGCAATGGACGAGGTTTGTAATAAAATTGTGTAACCATTTCACGTATGTCTGGGTGTGTCTGTTTCCCTCCTCTGTGTAAACCTTGACGAAATCTATGCAATAATGCCAAGTGTTATGCTGTTAGTGCCGAGCAACGGCGGAAAATAAACTAGTCGATTATTATTATTATTATTATTATTATTATTATTATAATTGTGTTTCATTAGTATAAATGGGATATCACATAAAGGGCTATTTTAAAATGAAATATTTATAAACAATAACTTAGGCATGTTAACTTAATAGAATGGAATTTTATTCTAACAATAATGTTTTTATTAGGTTGGAGCAAAAATAATGTCGTTTTTTTGTTTTTGTTTTTGTTTTTGTTTTTGTTTTTTGTTTTTTTTTGTTTTTGTTTTTTTATATATACAAAAAACATTATTTTTGCACCAACCTAATATTTGGAAGAGCAATTTGGAATAAAGAGGCCAGTTTGAAATGTGGGCATAATAACCAATTCCAGTTTGTTTTTTATTGCATTTTCACCCCAAACTTTGCCACTTTGATGTAGGAATCTAATATCAGGGACATAAGTTACAGGGATACTATGTGGGGAGTTGGGCAGCAAGATGTCGGTTCACGTTACACTTGAACTTCTGCATGTCAGTACAGTTGGGAAAGCAGGAACCCGGAAGAGAATTCCAAAGTCCAGCGGTTCTGGGGAAGAAACTACTGGAGTAGAAGGCTCTCTTACATCTAGGGATCTCTACTGTGAAGTGGTGGGATTTTGCTGCTTGTCGGGTTTGTCAGGTTATTTACATCGAGGGATTACGAGTGCTTGCAGTTCGTCAGAGCATTCACCATTAAAGTACAGGCAGAGGGATGCTACATTTCGTTGATGGGACAGAGGCTGAAGCTTTGATAACAGTTCAGGACCTATCAGGTTGGCGACTCTCTTTTGAGCCTGTCTAGGAGTGAGTAGGAGTGAGACACTAGTAGCAGATGCACCAGGCCAAATATGGCAACAATACTCCATATATGGGCGAATGGTGGGCTTATAGAGATGCAGGATACTTTCGGGCGTTAGTAGCTTTCTAGCACGGCAAATAGAACCTACATTTTTCGTAGCGGTCCTGACAATTCTCTCAATGTAATTGTTCCAACTCATGTCTCCTGTGAACGTTAGGCCGAGGAGTTTAAAAGATGTACTTTCAGATAAATACAAAAACTGAACCGACACTCTGTAATGCAAAATACAACTTCCTTATTTTTAAACGAAAGTTGAAGATATCTTCATTAGAAGTGGAAACATACTTAAAACTTACAACCTCATTATATTCGCTGGAAATCTGCCCATATATCTATTTACTTTATTATACATACTGAACACACCATAGTTTATAAATTTACCTCCATTTTATACCTGTACTGTATTGTACACTATATCAAAAATGACGTTACTTGTATCTACATTGAAGATACATTTTAACCCTCCTGTCATCCAAAATACCCAGAGTTATGTGAAAATTATCAGGTGATGACGTAATAAATCAGAAAGATAGTTTTAGATATAGACGTGGAGTTTAGAACTGAAAAGAACGGTCGAGTATCGGCATTTGGCAGGGATGGATATGGAATAAGGTAACTCACTTAATACTTTTAGGTTGGTGCAAAAATAATGTCGTTTTTTAGATACATTTTGAACGTCAAAAAACATTATTTTTGCACAAACCTAATTGTAGGAGGCGTAAAGAGCTAGACATTGCAACATTGCGTAACATTGCAACTCCGAAAGAATTATACAAGCTTAAAATATTATGAAATTATCAATTTTGTCCAGCGTTTATTAGAAGAAGAGATAACACAATGACAAAAGGTATGCTGTTTGTATGTATAAAAAAACACCTCCACACACACACACACACACACACACACACACACATACATACACACACACACACACACACAGGGACACAAACTAAACGTTATATACACCCAAAAGTTTTTGTTATCCAAACGTATAAAGACATTACAGAATATTTTATATATCCACGGTTTATATCCCTCCGTTATAGAGACTTTCACATATATTACATATATTACATATTTCACATATATTACATATATTACATATATTACCTGCTGCAAAAAAGGTGGGCTCCCTTTACTCGACTAACAAAACTTCTCACACCCAACAATAACCTATGCCACCATTCGTCAATGCATTGTATTGTGCTACATTTAGGCTGGTACATCAATCACTAGTCTCTCTCCTTCTTACACAGGAGGCAAAAATGAGTCTCTAATAGGTCACATACTGTCTCCCAAGTTCCAGCCCCTGCCCCATCGCCGTGGTATTGTTACATGATAAGGGCTGTCCCCATTTCATGTAAGTATAAAAATAGAGAGATTTAGTTAAAATGAAAATGAAATAGAATAGACGAAATTCGAACCTCGTAATTTAGGTTTAGAAATAGATTACGAGAGAGAATTAGCAAATGGAATGTAAAAAACAAACCACTGTTTAGCTTAGAGATAAAATAGTTTTAAGAAAAGAATGTGCATTTTCAATTCTGTTATGAAAATTCAATTGAAGAATGCAACTATAAGATAATTTAATAAACATGTTTTTAACATATTGGAAATATAGATTACTGGGAATATAGATAGGTTAAAATTCCTTTTGTAAACAAAGGAAAAAGTTTTGGACACGCATTTCCAGAACACGTGAAAGAAGACACATGTTTTACCATGTGTATGACGTCATGGAAAATGGGAAGTTCTCGATATAGTTAGAAACTTTAGAGTTAAGCAGAGAGAAAACTGAGGGAGAGTCGGAGAGAGAGTCTGAGGACGACAGACGACAGTCCAGACATGGGATTCGAACGTCTAGAAGCGAGACGGTCACCTTTGAAACTTAGAATGTGAAACTTGAATTCTTGACTATGAAAACCACGACCGGTCGGGAGAAGAAATAAACCCATCATGTGTTTTTATAAACGTCGTCTTTGTGTTGTAATTCTACCAAAAGGTAAAGTGTAAATTGTCATTATATGTCTTGTATATCATGTGTTTTAAAATGTCTTTACATACACCATGTCTCAACACTCAAAGAGCTTCTACACTTCTAAGTATGAACATTTTATATATATGAATCACTTTATAACACGAACAATCTCTCTTACAACATCTCTCTCTCTCTCTCTCTCTCTCTCTCTCTCTCTCTCTCTCTCTCTCTCTCTCTCTCTCTAAGACACAACAACAAACTCTTAATAAGACTCTCTAAGACTCTAAGACTCACTTTTAATAAGATTTAATAACAACAATAACAATAACAAGAACAAAAAAAATAATAATAAGACTATTATATAACAGTATTGCATCCATGTGTTGCATATTAGCATACCCAGAGTATTGCCGAATTATCTGAACCAGAAGCTTATTATTATTATCGTGTAGATTGAATTAGATTTGTTTTAAAGAGAAAAATACAATCCAAGGATAAATATGATTAAATGACGTTTTAGGAATTTAACTTAACTAGATTCTATAAACAATAACAAGAAGGGATTTTAGATGACTAAAAGCAAATGTGTTTTAATAGAAAAAGGAATGCGCGTTAACAATAATATCTAGATACGTGTCGGCTGATAGGACTCTTTGTGGGCGTGCAAATGACATGATCACAAATAATTAGTTTCACATATACAAGGATGTTAGTTCGTAGTTACAAAATCAGTCGGGAAAGTCAGTCGAAGAAGTCCTAGATAAGACATCGTGGAAGCCGGTGAAATCAAGATCCAAAATGTAAAGTCAAGAAATTTCAATTATTATTATAATAATATTCAATTATTATTGAAAAGAAATTGTTAAATTAACTGGCTACGTATACAATTACGTAGCCAGTTAATTTAATTTAACAATTTATTTTCAATAATAATAAGTATGTAAACATTAATCTGAAGGGAATTGTGTGAACATTAATCCGAAGAAAATTATATAATTGTTTTGAAAAATCTTTGGTCTTCTTTGACGAGTACTGTAATACGATGAAAATCTAGGACTAATAGCTGCAGTCTAACATTAGTTCCATGAAAATAAATATTTTGAGGGCTTTTGGAATTTTGAAGGTTAACAGATTATCAAATGCGGGGGGGGGGCAAATCTTAGGATCGCCACGGGCTGCAAAGACTGTTGCTGTTTAATTTTTCAACATTTTTCAGAACATGTAAAGCAACTGCTTTCTTTGAAATGTTACATAGAGAATTTATGCAATTTTAAAAAATTGTTTTACAAATAAAATAAATTTACATCGTATTTTGAGGTTATTCTCATTTTAGTTTTAGTGATAATTTAAAAATAATAAATATTTATAATTAGTACCAATAATGAAAAATTAAATTAAAAATTTAAAAGAATCGATTTTGGAATCGTAAAATAGGGACACATTTTTCCGATTCCAATGCTTCAGATTTTTACAAACTTTCGGTATAAAATTTCAGATTTTTTGTTAGCTTTTATATATTTTTCTATTTTCTATTTTTATCCTCTCAAAATGCCGCCCCTGACATGTGCTGCTCGTAAATAAGAGACACATTTTTCTGATTCTGATACCTCAAAAATTTCCGATTTTTGACAACTTTTTCAGTATAAAATGTCAGATGTTTTGTTAGATTTTGTTTATTTTTATTTCTTTTTTTCTACTTTCTATTTTTACTCTCTCAAAATGCCGCCCCCTGACATATGCCGCTCGCAAAATAGGGACACCTTTTTGCGATTCCAATAACTACAAAAGTTCCCATTTTTTACAACATTTTCGATATAAAATTTCAGATTTTTTGTTAGCATTTTTTTCGATTTTCCTCTTTTACCATCTCAAAATGCCGCCCCCATGTCGCCCCCCCTGACGCTCAGAAAATAGGGACAAATTTTTTCTGATTCCGATACCCCCCAAAATTCCGATTTTTTACAACCTTTTTGGTATAAAATTTCATATTTTTTGTTAACTTTTGTTTATTTTTATTTATTTTTTCTACTTTCTATTTTTACCCTCTCAAAATGCCGCCCCCTCAGGTGTGCCGCCCGGGACGGCCCGGCCCCCCCTAGCTACGCCAGTGGTGTCATGTGTGTATATAGTGCAACAATTTTACGTAACGCTTGTCTTGCAGACGCCATGTTGTGTATAATACCCGAGCGTTCGTTTTTGTTTAAGGTTTAAAATCCGGAATAAGCGAATTACAGCTAACATTCAATAAGTAAGGGTGGAATTTGCGAAGAGAGATATCATTATTTTCTGAATCTGTGAATCAGAATTTCTACAAGTTTATGGTTCAGTTAATAACGGTGACGGGACAAGACAAGTCTACTTTGTGTAATTTTACGCAGTGTAGAGTTGGGGGCGATAAGAGCAGTTATGAATTAGAGGGGAAAATAGGAACTGCTTCCTCTAATAATGATGGCGATAGTGACGATTTCTCTCCTAGGATGAGTTGTAGAATTTTATTATAAGGCCTAAATCTGTCTATAATGAAGTTATAAAGTTACATAATGTAGTAGATAATAGCCTTCACACAATAAATGTGTATGCGGAATCTACTGTTGCAAACCTACGGTAATTTGGTCAAGAGGGGAATTTCATCAGTTCGGTTAAATAGTAAATATAAAATTAAAAGATTTAGTTAATACCGATTAAATTGTCGAATTAATTAGTTAGAACATAAATTAATTCTAGATAGATTAATCTAATTAAGTAAATAGATGATCTGGAAAACTGTAAAATTTGAGAAAAGTTGCGTCTATAAATACTAGCAGCAGGGAGTGCCCGGCTTTGCCCGGGCGTAAAATACGCTTAAATATGATATTTTAATTTCTCCAGATTTCGTATATATTATTATAGAGTCGTGATTCTAAAAGTAAAACACAAAAGGATTTAGGTGCCATCAGTTAGAATCGAAACCGAAACTGTAGCATTCAAAGTTTATGACGTTACCACTGTACCAACTTGACACATATAAACAGATTAAAATTTAACAATAAACTAAAATGAATGTACAAAATGTTTAACTTTTTTTTTCAATTTTTACCATTTTTTTTTACCTCTTAAAGACTATTTTAACCGGCTAAATACACATAAAAGAACGATCCATAAAAACTCCTATCATTTCAGGCCCCTAGCATTGCTCTGTGACTTTTAGTTTCAGAAGGAGATAGAGTTTGAAAATATGGAGACAGAGAGCTAAACAGACAGACAAACAGACATACAGACAGACAGACCAACATATAACCATTTATATATTAGATTTAGTGATGTGTATGTTAGTAGGCTGTAGTTTTATTCATGTCTAGAATCTTCGGCGTGTTTGCTTGTCAAGAGATGTGTGCTTGAGTATACTCTCTGCCTACGCCTGTGTGTGTATTGGAGGTAAGAAATGTTAGTGCGAATTTTCGGGTGAATTATGACTCGTATGTGTTCGAATGTATTTTGTTTACGCATGTATGTGATTGTCGCCTGTAATTCCCCAATGTGTAAATGTATAGGAGGAGTATCAACTTGAATTACACCAATCGGTCGGTGATTATATTGTTTGATGTGTATAAAAGCATTCATCCTTTTCTCTGTAGTTATAAACTTGGGAACAACGTCACCGAGGATTTGATAGTCTAAATATCTACGTCACTAAATCTTTTCATGCTTTCGATATATATATATATATATATATATATATATATATATATATATATATATATATAGTCTTTGAAGTTTTTTTAACATTTGAAACTACACAAAAAATTACTTTTTATCATTCGTTAAAAAAAAACAAAAAAAACACTTAGTCAGTAAGTCATTTAATCACCTGCAATCACTGCATCAACTCTCTCGAATTTACTATAATACCAATTTTTTTTTTTTTTTTAATTTTTCAAGGGATCATCAGTTGTTTACCATGAAACACTGTTTCGGGGATATATATATATATATATATATATATATATATATATATATATATATATATATATAGAGAGAGAGAGAGAGAGAGAGAGAGAGAGAGAGAGAGAGAGAATATTTCTCGCGATTAACGGTGGCCGATTTGGTCCTTGCTAATGGAGTCAGAGATGGCTTCGTTGCCGGGTTCGAATATATCGACTGGTATTAATCATGACACCCTGCATTGATGATTCCCAAAAGGATGAAACACTAGTGTCAGTAGGTATATAATAATCATTACAGAAAATAATTATATATATATATATATATATATAAACAGAGATGTGCGTGCCACAGACGATTTCTGATTGGTTAATCCAATAATCACATCTCCTAAAAAACTATGGTTCCTACGCTCTTACCTTTACCATAAAATATTATGGCTTTATTTATTGTCCATCTTGGAAGGGTTTAATTTTTTCATAACTTGTTATTTACAAATTAAAAAAATACGAAACTTACACAATCTAACAATCTAACCTACGACATCACGGCCGCCATTCTGGTGCTAGCCGCAGATACGTACACACAACACGAAAACAATGTTTTGAAAATCTAGCAAAAATTAATTTTCCTGAAATTTTTCAATATTTAAAAATAAATTATGCCGGCTGATAAAATTTTAAAAACTTTTTTTTAAAGCTAGAAAGATAAAATTTAAAAATTCTTATTTTTATATAAAACGCGCGTTCACTCGTGGTCTTTTCATTTCGGGTTTGTATTACTGTACACATAGATTCGAAAAAGTTGTCAAAAAACAAATATATAACAAATAAATGTTATTAAAGGCAAGATAAGTTACTTTTCTACCAAACTGGATATATTTTTCGTGTTTTTATTCAATGTAACATATTTATTCAGCTCGAAAAACGAGTTTGTATTACTGTACACATAGATTTGAAAAAGTTGAGAAGATACGAAACAACATGCATAATATAAACACAGCACGAAAACACGCGCATACACGCACACATACTCACGTCCACTACCGTCCTTGGCTACGTCACGTTGTTATGGCAACACGATAAACACACAGTAAATTTGATTTTCTTCATTTCTACGCAAATATTATGCAAATATAATCATAAAATATCTGTATGAATATAATTACACGTAATAGTTAAATAAAGATGATCATCGTAGAAGAGAACCGAAAAAAAACTAATAGGAAATTAATTAAAAACAATAAAAAAATATGCACATTAGCTAGATCTTTTGTAGATGAATGCAATTCCACGACTCAGAAATAACAAAGTTGTATTTTCTTTTTAAATAAATAGAAAAAAGGGGTGTTGATAAGACTATCAATACACACAAAAAATATAGATTTATTTTTGGGTAAAGTTCCCCCGGGTTTTCCTTTCACTTCAGTAAATAATGGTCTTTTGTTATATATATGGCGTACTATTATCCTTATATATATGATGTTTATGTTTATATATATATATATATATATATATATATATATATAAGTGATAGTGTCTGTGTGTGTCTGTGCGTCTGTGTGCATTTCCCTACGCTAAAACTCTGTCAATTTTAAGCCTACAGATTCGAAATTTGATATACAGGGTACTGAGATTTGGGAAAATCGATGTGATAGGTTTTCGACAGAAATTTGGCGATTAAGTGGTCAATATTCAACAATTTGACCTTTGAGAACTCTACCAAACTCCTCCTACAATTTAGGGTCTAAACACGTGATATTTTATATATAGATTCTTTGGACATGGATCTAACTTATTAACTTTACTTGATCCCTAAACAATAAATGTTAAGAGGTCATAATAGGGGTCAAAGTTTAAAAAAATTGACCGTTTTTTTTCCCCCAGCATACACTTCAAAACACCTGGGCAACGCCGGGCACCGATTGCTAGTATATATATATATATATATATATATATATATATATATATATATATATATATATATATATATATATATATTAGTGATGGGATGGTTCCAAAATTTTTCCCGATTCCTTTCTAAGTTTCAGATTCCGATGCGATTCCCGATTCCGAGTCTTTTAAAATTTATAAATATTTAATTAGAAATTTGTTGTTTTCAAATTATTACATAAATCCCCAGGTAGTTTTCGTGTATATTTTTTCTCAAATGCTTTCCTTGTAATTTATTGCAAATTGTAAGACAACAAAAGATTTATTTTTATTTAAGAAAAAAAGAAGCCAAATTGAATCAGTTCATCGTTAGTGTATCACATGCTACTTGAAAGCTTTCATAAACAGTTGAAAATAGTCAACGATTGATAGGCAAAATGAGAATTCTGTGCCTTCTCTCTATGAATGAAGTTAAGGTTTTATTTTAATTATAAAAAGTTGGTGCATTATTAAATTGATTGGCTTTGCTATAAAAACAAAAACAAATAATAATAATAATAATAATAATAATAATAATAATAATTATTATTAGTAGTAGTAGTAGTAGTAGTAGTAGTAGTAGTAGTATAATAATTACAATAAAAAATAATAATAATAATAATAATAATAATTTTTTGTGTGTGTATGTCACATAAACTTTTCATATGGAACACAATTCTATTTGCCTGCTTCCCAGCCGATTAGAATATGGTAATCTTTAAGTACAATGTAAACATATTTTTGTTGAGTTGTCCCCTTAAACTGGTACCACAACACATAGCTTCTCCCAATTTACACAATTAACGAATACTAAACTATCACTTTACATTCATAAGCCCATAACCTTGAGTGGCCTTCGGGTCTTGATAAGTGGTGACTATTTTGTAAAAAAAAAATCATAAAAAAACATTAAATCTTCAGAAAAATCCTTGAATGCAGAAACCAACTGATATAAATTACAAACTCTAGTCAGCTACATGGAAACTATAACAAAAACAAATAATAATAATAATAATAATAATAATAATAATAATAATAATAATAATAATAATAATAGTATTTCCTTGCACATCAGAAAGCATGCTATGATATACAAATACATGTGCGTGATGTTGCCAAAATCAAAAACCTTGATTTCAGTAAAGAAACTGGCCTTGGCGGCATTCCAATTATAGTGCTCAAAAGGCTTCAACCGGAACTAGCGCCCATACTTACAAAGTTATTTAAGCGTTGTCTTAAGAAGAATTGCTTCCCAACATCTTGGAAAATCTCATCAGTATGCCCTGTATTTAAGAACTCAGGTGATCGCTCATCTCCCTCTCAGTACAGACCTATGCATCATGAGTAAGCTGCCGGAATCTGTGCTAAATAAAGAAGTAGTCAACCATCTCAGCAAAAATAGCCTTCTTAGTGACATGCAATATAGTTTCCGTTCTCCTAGATCTACAGCAGACATGCGTACAGTTATATCTCATAGGATTGGCGAATCCCTCGATGGAGGCTTCCTCTCTAGGGCAATTGCTCTTGACATATCAAAGGCCTTTGATAAGGTATGACATAAAGGTCTACTTCACAAGATCTCCAGTCATGGTACAGCTGGAAATGTCTTCTCAACTATTAAATCATTTCTCTCTGATAGGTTAGAGTAGTGGTTGATGGGCAGAAATCAGAAGCTCTCAGTATTAATGCTGGAGTCCCTCAGGGGCCCATCCTGGGTCTAACTCTCTTTCTGATCTACATCAATGATTTTCCAAACCACACCCTTAGATCATTCGTAGACATTTATTCTGACGGCACTACTATCTATGGTAGCACTTTGAAAACCGTAAATGACCAAGTTCTCTCTGACTCTCTCTCTCTCTCTCTCTCTCTCTCTCTCTCCTCTGATCTTAAACACGTGACACAATGGGGAAAAGGTGGCTGGTTACTTTTAATGCATCTAAAACCAAGCTTCTGTCTTTACATCGTCAACGTTCTGTTGCCCCGCTGCCATCAATCGAAATGAATGGCTCTCGTCTTGGGTAGGCTTCATGTTTTGACAAGCTTCTGGGCTTGACCTTTACTCCCGATCTGAAATGGAACACGTATATCAAATCCATTGTCAAAGTCACTGGAAAAATGGTGGGATCCTTTTATCGCTCCAGTAGATATTTCACTCCTGGTGCCATTCTCTACCTATATAAATGCCAGGTTCAGCCAATGATGGAGTACTGTTGCCATATCTGGGCAGGAGCTGCTAGAAGCAGCTTATCCTGTCTTGACAGAATTCAAAATACACTTCGTAGCTTAGTGGTTAGTGGGGGATGCTCTTTTCTCTTCCCTGCAACCTCTTTCCCACAGAAGAGACGTTGCGAGCCTGTCCCCGCTTTATCGTTTTTTTTTTGTTTTTTTCATGACAGGTGCTCATTTGAACTTCAATCTATGGTCCCCCCACCCTCGCCAGACTTTTTCACGAAAAACACTCGTTTAGCCAGAACCACTATCCAGAACCACTATCAACAATTTCCCACACTCTTTATCTGTGCCTAAACCTAAACTTAGATTTCATGAACAGGGCTTCTTTCTTAGAACTGCTCGCCTGTGGAACTCTATTCCGTTTGCCTGCTTTCCAGCTGACTACAATCTGATTGTCTTCAAGTCCAACGTAAACAAGTTATTACTGAACCGTCCCCCTAAGTAATCCAAGTTACAAAATTCCCACTAATGTTTACTATGCTAAAATCACAATGACTAATATATACCCTTATCCTCGAGTGGCCTCTGGGCCTTGATAAGTGGTGACCCCCATGTAAAAATAAAATAATAATAATAACAATGACGATGACAATTTTATAGATTTTAATACTATTAGCTAAATCCTCATTCCAAAATGAAATATTACTTTTCTAGGTAATTAATTGTGAAACTCTTAAAAAACTTGAAGGGAAAAAAGGTTCTTATATAAATTTAATGTAAAATAATCTGTAATTCTTTTTTAGGGGCCAGCAAGCCAGGGTGCTTACAGGTAGGGGTGAGCCTAGTCTTTTTTTTTAATAGGAACTAATCATAGTCTATGTAAAACTGAAAGTCTTTTATGGTAGCTTGAGCTTGACCGATTCTTTTAGCAAGCCAGTGTGAAAAGTCTTTAAAGAAGTAGGAATTATATTATAGCCACCCTCTTTCTCTGTTCGTTTGATGGGTTATCATAATTTATAATCTTAGCAAAACCATTATCTCAGCACCAGCGGAAAACTAGGCATATAAAATCAACAGTAGGTTCTTTGAGATGATAGGGGCGCGTCTAGAATGAATGTTCTGCTTGGAGTACAACTGAACCACGATACTTGAATTTTGTGTTTTAACTCAGGCCTTTATTTAAATATAATTTTATAAAATCAATATTAGGTTCTCTACAGTGCAATGTAGACTACACTGTATTGTGGACTAAGTCATTGCATTAACGCATGTAAATCTTCCTCCTGGTACACCGTGATGAGTCTCCAACTATCAATCAATCAATTTGATTGAAAAATGAACGATTTCATCGATTTCATCGATTTCGATAACAATAAAAAAAAATATGGGAGAGTGAAGCATTCGTTGATCATCATTCAACCCCGGCCAACGTCGGGTCTCTCTGCAAGTAATAGTTAATTTTCTTTCACAACAAAACAGTTATAATTGCGAATTGGGGAAAAACATAAAAAAGCAATGATAATTTCATAAGTATTGGCAAACCAGAACAGTACCCTATTCAAAGTTAGCATCAAACGGTGTTTTGGACATATCCTCTTCCTGATATTAAACTTCATCAGTAATATAACTTCCGGCGAGAGTTTAAATTTCCCAAGTTTATCTATTTATAAAATTGTTAGGTGAAAGTACAGAATAGTTTAGTTAACAAATAACCTTCCTCTCCATGTTAACGGTGTCTTTCTAAATAATAATGTTATTATTTTAGCACGGCCAATAACTTTTATTGAGTGGATTTCTACAAGTAACTTGTTTTATTATTTATTTTTAAACCATTATCGAGACTCGAACGATATGAACCTATCGTGGCGGCCATTTCTTTCTTATTATCACGTAACGCTCGACGCTACTTGTTTTTCAAAACAGAATGAACGCTTTAAAGTCTATTGTAAAACAAACCTAACATTTCGTATTTAAAAAAAACTGTTTTAATTAATTATTTGTAAATGTGTAATTCAATTTTGCCGATTTTCTGTATAATAACATGCTTTTTAATAAGTAAAATTGTTTTGGTGGAAAAAAAAAAAATTAAAAGCAGTGGCCGCCAGCGGTTAAATCTTTGAATTGAGTTTCCATTTTCCAGACTTAAAAAATAAATTGAATTTAGGTAAATATGACAGCGATAAAATTTTATTTAGACTTTTTTCAGATTATTATACATAAATATTTATGATAAAATAATTTTTTTTTTTTTTTACACAGTGATCACCACTTATCAAGGCCCGGAAGCCACTCAGGGATAAGGGTTATTGCAAGTACATTACGTTAGTGTGGAAATTTGATGAAGTGTTTACTTAAGGGGGCGGTTCATTAGGAATTTGTTAACATTGGACTTGAAGACATCCAAGTTGTAGTCCGGAGGGAAGCAGGCAGACGGAACAGAGTTCCACAGGCGTGCAGTTCTAAGAAAGAAGCTTTGTTCATGGAATCCGCGTTTTGATTTAGGCACAGATATAAAGTGGAGGAAATTTTTCACAGTGGATTCGGCTAGACGGGTGTTTTTCATGAAAGATTGGCGAGGGGGGACCAGAGATTGGAGTTCAGACGAGCATCTGCCATGGAAATAACGATAAAACAAGGACAGGCTCGCAACGTCTCTTCTGTGGGAGAGAGGTTGCAGGGTAGAGAAAAGGGCATCCCCCACTAAACCACGAAGTCTATTTTGTACTATTAAATAAAACGCTAAAAAACAATTTTTCGATGCTTCTACAGAATTTGAACCTAAGTAAAAAGACTTTTTCCAAATTAAAGCTAAGGGAGCTTAGCCCTATTTTAAACCAGGGTAATGGGAACTTAGCCCGCATTTCTCAAACGGTCCTACTTTTCCGTTGTCAACGTGCCATTTTTACCTATTTATTCACTTTTTGTCATTTTTACCTGTGCCAATTTTACCGATGCCATTTTTACCGTGTCACTTTACCTGTGCCATTTTAACCGAGCAACATAAGAAACCACGTTTATTATTTTTAAAAATTCAACTTATATTCTAATACACCTAAAAAATGAAAAACACGATTCTCCATTTTTAGGCGATTACATGTACATAGCTTGAAAAATTTAGCGGTAAAAATAAAATAAACACAAAACAAAGATGATGGTTAAATTTTGAAAGAATTGAAAAGAAATTATTCAAAATGTGTCGAGTTGAAAAGAGGATAGATGGAAGGACTGGAAAAGTAATGATGGAAATCCTTCACGACTGTGGCAATTTTTATTCCAAACATATTTGATAAAGGAAACCTCAAATAAAATGTATCCCATTGCTTGATGTAGCATTGACTCTCCAAGCCTAATTTAATGTGTTTTTATTAGTTTTTACGATAAGCAAAATTCAATATCGCAGATTTTAAAAACATTTTTGCACCTTTGATAAACGGCTATATGGTACCTATTAGAGACTTCACACTTTAATACCAAAAGATTTAAAATGCTTGGACAATTCTTTCTGGTGCTGTTTTACCTTGGTGTTGTCTGATCACCACATCCTTTTAAATATTTCATACTTCTTTATATTTATTTTGGTTTTTGACACAAGTGAAAATTTTTTGGTTTTTGACACAAGTGAAATTGGCTGAGTAATTTTGTAGTAATTTTTTTTAAACTTTGACTCCAACTTCAACCCTTATACATTTATTGTTTTGGGCTCAAATCAAATCAAATCACAAGTTTATAAAACCACTGGATAGAACATATAAAGAGCATACATTTAGAAGTTTGTTAACTTAAAAAAAAACATTCATGCTTTTTAGGTATATTAGAATATAAGTTAGATATTTAAAAATAATAAACGTGGTTTTTCGTACGTAATTTTATGTTCATTAGCTAGATAAATGTATAAAGATTCTTGTAAATATAAACTTTATTCATTTTTATTCTTTAGAATAAATATTTTCAGATCAAAAACTTATTTGTGTTTTAGAAGCAAATCGTTGACTTCAGCTCCGTTATTAAATTTACACAGACATTCAGCTTTATATATATATATATATATATATATATATATATATATATATATATATATATATATATATTAAGTAATGTGATTTATAATTTAAAAGTTTTAAAATTTTTAAAATTTAAAAATCAAAATTTAATTAAATTAAAAATCAGTTTCATAAGAAGGAACAACAACAAAGTCAATTATCTGTACGATCGTTTCGGAAATCCGTGCTTTTTATTTGTGGTATACATGAAGTCACGTAGAATAATTATACATAGTTTTTTTTTTTTGGTAAGCACGGTCTCCTCATCAGCAAATTTAGGAGGATTTCTATTGAATTGAAAAGACACCAAAAATAAACCTAGCATTAAAAGTAAGGCAGATGAATCTGAAAAATTGAAGTAAAAGGTTTGGATATAAAATTTATAAGAAAATTAATAAGGAAATTGGTATAGGTTAGAGATAGAAATGAGTAGAAAAAATATATATATTTTTGAATTTACATAATAAATTTGATTTAAAAATATATATATATATAATTACCTTTTGGTTTTCATTTTTTTGAAATCAGGAACTGTATTTAAAGTAGTCATTTAGATGTTTGCTATAGCTTTTTATTTTATTGAATGATGAATTTTAAAAGGGCGACGCTCGTGCAGTAAATTATTTCCGTTAGCGTATTTTGATTTAGAGACGCTACAGTTAATATCTATAGAGAGAGAGTTTTTTTTTTTTTTTTTTTTTTTTTTGCAAGTTTTTAAGGGGAGATAATTGTCATGGCTTTATTTATTATTTGATTTACGAGTCTAAGGGCGGTAATTGGTTTAACTTAATTTATTAAAAAAAAAAAAAAAAAAAAAAAAAAAAAATCTATTTTTACTAATGAGTAATTTTTAATGATTTAAGGTGGTTTATATTTATTAAATTTAAACCAACGTTTATGATTACACGATAGAAGCTCGTGTCTTGAATTTACTAGTTTGGTTGTGCTTTTTATATCTTCATATTTTAAAATTTTTACGGTTTCTTTTGTACATAATGTACAAAATTTATCTCCTGGTTTATATGATTTGCAAGTCTCAATTATTTGCCATTTTAAGTTGAAAGAAATATTGCTATTTTTTAGTTGCCAAATATAGTTGGATAGAGTAGTTTGGTTTGATAGAGAGTTATTTTTAAAAGAATGTTTGTGCGTTGAAATTCTATGTTTTATTGGGCCAGATGTGGAACCAATATATATTACCTCTTGATTATTATGATTATTTTCCGTTAGGTCTATTGTTGGATTATAATGTGGTGGGTTGGTTAATAATTGATCGGTAGATTGATTTAAGTTGGTGTTATTATTTAATTCTGTAGTTGAGTTATGGCTGTTGATAGGTTCTTGTATATTTGGAGTTTTTGATACTGTGCAGCTATAGATAACATTTTTAATTTTACATGAGCCTTGTAGGGGACATTTATTTTTTCTTCTACAGTTACAGTCCGATGTATTTTGTATAGTTGCATTTTGTAGTTTATTAATTTTATTATTATTAGAGCTAATTATTTTCTGATGAAGGTTAGGCATAGTAGAGTAAGAGACTTTAATTGTGTTCTTATTGAAAATCTTATTATATCTATGGGGGGCTTTAAAGTTCTTATCTAATATTTTAAAAAATTCTCTAGCTATGTTTGTTTCTAGGTTTTTGGAATACGGGGGGTTGAACCATAGGATCTCCTTGTGTCTATTCTTACGTTTGCGGGTTTTAGTTTGTTGTTTATTTATATTATTATCTAATATTTGTAGTTTGGTTTTATCTTTTTTTGTCTCCTGGTTATTTTTCTTAACTCGTATACGGGAAGACATTGCCATATTATATGTTATTACGCTCTTAATAGGTTTATTTTTAATGCAGTTTATGTTTCTATCATTTTCATTTATGAATTTAATTTGTGAATTATATCCAGAGTTTTTAAGGGCTTCATTATAGTATTTTTCATTTTTGGTAAATATTGATTTAGTAGAAGACAGTCTAGAAATTCTTAGAGCGATATTGGGAACTATTGATTTTAATATTGATTTAGGGTGGTTTGATTGATTGTGGACATATAGAAGTGATTGGTTAGGTTTATGGTATGGTTCAAAGGTAGAATTTTCAAGATTTAAGGTTATGTCTAAGAAATTAACAATTTTTTTATTAGGGTCGATTTTTATACTAAGTCCATAATTTTTAAATAATGTATGTAGAGCTTTAATTGCATTTTCATAATTTTTATTAGTAGAATTCGTTATGAAAAGTGCATCATCTCTATATAGCCCTCCTTCAAGTTTGAATTGTTTATGGAGTATACAATGTATTTCATTTAAAAGGAAAAGGCCAACTAGATCAGTGACCTGAGTCGAGTCCGTCGATCCCATTAAAATGTTGAAGTGGTTAGGGGTATTTTTCCTGGTCCAATATTCTAAGTTATAAAATATATATGGGTATCCACATACAGTACTGTTTCGCAGCTCATCAGCGCGGCTAGATAGGCAAAAGCCGACCGCCCAAATGACTGTCAAGGTTCTCACCATTACCCTATACGGCTGATGCTGAGTGAGTAATGAATTAACCATGTTTACTGAAATGTGACCGTTACGCTTGAACTGTGTTCGTTTCAGTTCAAACCTTTCTCGAACCTCAACGGCTTTCTGAACGGTCGAAAAATAAAAACATTTTACCTCTTAACGTTTATCATTTTGGTCTCAAATAAAAATACAAAGTTTTACCCATGTCCAAGTTACCTACATCTAAAATTTAAAGGCTTTAGACCCAAAATTGGCGGAGGAATTTGGTAGAATCTGCAAAGGTCAACTCTTTCAACTTTGACGTTTTGGCAGCCAAACTTTCTGCCCAAAACTGATTAAAATGCTTGCCGCATGTCTGAATACCCGTTATGTATAAATTTCAAATGTTTAGACCAAAATTGGTTGAGTAGTTTGTTAGACATCGCAAATGTAAAATCTTTTTAACTTTGACCCCTTGGCAGCTTAAATTTTCGACCCAAACCGATTAAAAGGTTTGCCCTATTTTTTAATACACTTTATGTAAAAATTCTAAATGTCTAGACCAAAAATTGGCTGAGTAATTTTGTAGTAATTTTTTTTAAACTTTGACTCCAACTTCAACCCTTATACATTTATTGTTTTGGGCTCAAATCAAATCAAATTAAAAAGTTTGATCCATGTCTAAGTAACGAAAATTTAAAATTTCAAGTTTTAAGACCCAAAATTGGCGGAGGAGTTTGGTAGAATTTTCAAAGGTCAAATCGTTGAACTTTGACCCCTTGAAAACACCAATTAAAAAATTTTCCCAAATCTGAATACCCCTTATGTCAAATCCCGAGTCTCCAGACCGAAAATTGACAAAATTATTTGGTAGGGAAATGTACACACACAGACACACACACAGACACACAAACACACACACACACACACACACACACACACACACACACACATACAAAGATATTTTCACTTTTATAGATATACTAGCATTTCAACCATGCGTTGCCTGGGTGTTTGGAGGTGTGTGTTGAGCAAAACAAAAAATGGTAGTAGGAAGGTAAGCTCGAACTCGTACTGCAAAGGAGGAGAAGAACGGGGAAAAACGTGACGTTTTTTGCTGTTATGACCACCGCTAAACCGGAAGTGACGTAGGTTTTAATTAAAGCTAGACAATCGAAAGGAAAGTATGACCCCCCCCTGTAGAAAAGTGCCCAGTTGAAGGTGAAGATATCAATGTTTTTAGCCAATTTTTTGATATTTGTTGTCTGAAAGGTCGAACTTCAAAACGATACTGATTTAGTAAAAATCCGTCGCCTCTATCGAAAGTTTTAGGCAGACATGCAAACATACATACATACATACATACATGCATACATACATTTATATATTGGTAACTCTAATGTTCGATCCAAACCGATTAAAAAGCTTGCCCTATCTCTGAATACCCTTTATGTAAAATTTCAAATGTTCAAACCAGAAATTGTCTTAGCAATTTGGTAAAGACCGAAACGGTCAATTTTTTTTTTTTTTTTAAGTTTGACCCCTATTATTACCCTTTAACATTTATTGTTTTGGGCTCAAATCAAGTTATTAAGTTAGATCCATGTCCAAGAAACATATATCCCAAATTTCAAGTGTTTATACCCAACATTGGCGAAGGAGTTTGGTAGAGTTCTCAAAGGTTAATTCGTTGAACTTTGACTCATTAATCGCCAAATTTTTGTCCGAAAACGGATTACAAAGATTTTTCGCAGATCTCAGTACTTTGTATATCAAATTTCGAGTCTGTAGACTGAAAATTGACAGAGTTATTGTGTAGGGAAATGTATACAGATACACAGACACAGACACACACACACACACACACTTTTATAGATATACTAGCATTTCATCCCGGCGTTGCCCGGGTGTTTGGAGGTGTATCTTGACAAAAAGAAAAGCGGTAATTGTTTAAAACTTTGACCCCTATTATGACCTCTTAACATTTATTATTTTAGGCTCAAATCAAGTTATTAAGTTAGATCCATGTCCAAGGAACCTATATCTAAAATTTCAAGTGTTCAGACCCAAAATTGTCGGAGGAGTTTGGTAGAGAACTCAAAGATCCCCTTAACAGCCAAATTTCTGGCCGAAAACCGATCACATAGATTTTCCCAAATCTCACTACCCTGTATATCAAATTTTGAGTCTGTAGACTTAAAATTGACAGAGTTATTGTGTAGGGAAATTTACGCACACAGACAGACGTACAGATACACAGACACATTCACTTTTATAGTTACATAGATAGATAATTTTATTTTATTTTATTTTATTAACTACAAGTCGGTTATTACCTTTTTTTTTCTCCTCGTCTCGATACCAGCTTAAAGAATCTCTCGTTACCACAGCTGTGGCACGTGTCCATGTTCGCTGGAGCGTTTTTCTTTCTGCTACACTACCGCCTTTCTTATTCATTTCGGATAATTTGATTATTGTTGGCAGAGAAACGCGATTTAATTTGTGCAGATTGTTTAATGTTTATATAAATTTTAATGTTTACATAAATTTAAATAAATGTGAAATGGAATTAGTTTATGCAAATATAAATAAGCATTTTAGTTTTGTGGTCCCGTCCCATCTCCCCCCCCCCTGGCCTGACGTTCACGAAAAATACTCGTCTACCTGCAACCACTATCAATAATTTCCCCCACTTTTTATTTGCGCCTAACCATGAACTTCCATGAACAAATCTTCTTTCTTAGAACTGCACGCCTGTGGAACTCTCTTCCGTTTCCCTGCTTTCTAACTGACTACAATATGGTTGTCTTCAAGTCCAACGTAAACAAATTCTTGATGAGCCGTCCCCTTAAGTAATCCAATTTACCAAATTTCCACTACTAACAATTTTTACATTTTCACATTGAATACTGTACACTCATTAACACTTATCCTCGAGTGGCCTCGAGTTTTGATAAGTGGTGACTCTTTTCTAAAAAGAAAAAAAAGTTAACGCACGTGGTTTTGATTTAATTCAGTAATAGTTCACTAGCTTTTATTTTCTAGTCTTCCCACGCATTTTTTTCACCACAAACCTGTAACACACACACACACACACACATATATATATATATATATATATATATATATATATATATATATATATATATATATATATATATATATATATATATACGTTAGAGATAGAGAGGGGAAGAGGATGGGTCATTTTTCCAGTATGGTATTATGAATGTCCCTGAGGAATGTAAGGAGATTGGAGTTGAAATTGAATAATAACTATTCAGACTATCTGGCTGCAACATACGGCAATATTATTTAGCATATTTATTTATTTAGAATATATATATGTATGTATATATATATCCTCCGCAAATATATTGGCATACAGACGCTAGTGTTTCATTCTTTCGCAATCATCAATGCAGGAAGGGACGATTGCTACGGGTCGAGATTCAAAACCAAGCTCAACTTTCACTCAACGATACTTCTTTCTTGAACATTATCACCTACAATGAGAATTTGTAGACATTTATGCTGACGACACTACCATCTATGGTAGCACATCTAAGACAGTAAACGACCAAGTTCTCTCCAATTCTCTCTCCTCTGATCTTGAGCACGTAGTACAATGGGGAAAGGAGTGACTGGTTACTTTTAATGCATCTAAAACCAAGCTTCTCTCTTTACATCATCAACATTCTGATCCACATCTGGCATCAATTGAAATGAATGGCTCTCGTCTTCAGGAGGCCTCAAGTTTTGACAAGCTTCTGGGCTTGACCTTTACTCCTGATCTTAAATGGAACACGTACATCAAATCTGTTGCCAAGGCCGCTGGAAAAATGGTGGGATCTTTCTATCGATCCGGTAAATATCTCACTGCTGATACTATTCTCTATCTATATAAGAGCCAGGTACGTCCAAGGATGGAATATTGTTGCCACATCTGGGCAGGACCTGCTAGAAAGGACTTGTCCTGCCTTGATAGAGTTCAAAATAGACTTCGTAGCCTCGTAGGAGATATCCTTTTCTCTTCCTTGCAACCTCTATCTCACAGAAGAGATGTTGCGAGTTTGTCTCTGATGTATCGTTATTTTCATGGAAGGTGTTCAACTGAGCTTCAATCTATGGTCCCCCCTCGCCAAACTTTCACAAGAAACACTCGTCTAGCTGTACACACTATCAATAATTCCCCCCACTCTTTATATGTGCCTAAACCTAAACGTAGATTCCACGAACAAAGCTTCTTTCTTAGAACTGCACGCCTGTGGAATTGTCTTCCGTTTTCCTGCTTTCCGGCTGACTACAATATGGTTGTGTTCAAGTCTAACGTAAATAAGTTCTTGATGAGCCGTTCTATATAAGTTATCAAATTTACCAAATTTTCATTACTAATGATTACTATATTGTCCAATGTCTACTGTACACTCTTTAACCCTTATCCTTGAGTGGCCTCTTGGCCTTGATAAGTGGTGATGCCTATGTAAAAAAAAGGGAAATTAAAAGTTTACAAATGACATATTAAGGCGCAACGTTAAAACAGTCAATAGTGATCACAAAACCTCGCACAAGGCCAGGCGATCGCCTTTACTTTTTAGGCAGTGCTTAACTTTAAGAACTTTCTTTAATAAAGTGGCTAATAATTATAAATAATTATTTCTCTATCTGCAAACACCAGTGTTTTATGCTTTCATAATCATAATCATTATATATATACATTTATATACATATATATATATATATATATATATATATAAAGGGGAAAAGATTAAAACTGTAAGTTGAAATTTACAATCAAAATTATTGTTCGACTGAATACTCCAAAAAACAATTTTTTTTCACTCTTGTTTTTAAATGACATGTACATCTTTGCAATTTATGACTATAATAAATTGCAGTTTCACTTAAAGCCATAACCAGCAAATCCTAGCATTGCTACAAATCTAATTTGCTGATTTCTTTCTGTCCTCCGACGAGAAGAATGGCAAGAATAGCATTCTTTGAAACTCCGCGGAATAAGGACTTTGTAAAATTTCATTGTAAATTTAAACTTTTGTCTCATAATAAGCTCTACGCTATATTGTGTGTGTATTGAGCTTTTTTATTTGGTTGGAATTAAAATATCTGTATATGAATAATTTACCATTGCTTACATCAGGTAAATACTGCGTCTCCTTTGATTTCATCAAAGGGAGAGATAGAGAGAGATAGAGAGAGGGAGAGAGAGAAAGAGAGAGAGAGGAGGGAGAGAGATTTCAAAGAACCAGATTGTATTAACAATATTGTTTATTTCTTCAAAATAAAATAATTCGATAAATTTACGAACCGTTTACGGTGGTAACATTTCGTATTTTTCTGTCAAATCACGAATCTTTCAGTTATAACCTTCTCGAGGAGTTTTCCTTAAAAAATACATAGGGAATAGAAATTATGGTGCCCGGAAAACTGGTCCCCGGCAAACTAGTACTCGGAAAACTGGTCCCCGGAAAACTCGTCCCTTTTTGGTAGGAAGGAAAACTGGTCCCTTATCGAGTAAATATCGATTGAAAACACATTTTATGACCGTTCTTGAAGGAGATATTGTTTTTAAAAGACTATACCCCACCATAATATTTTTTTTTAAATATATTCACTTGGTTACTGTTGTTTTTAAAAAAAATAAAATCGATTTTCTAAGTGTCCGTTTTCTATCTAACTGGTTAAGTTGTTAGCGGTTTCACTTATTTTAAAGCGTTTATTCTGTTCAAAAGCGAGACTACAGATCGCATAATACTTTTTAAAATATTTATACTTATTTACTGTCGTTTTCAAAGGGGCAAAATAGATTTTTCTACCTAGCTGGCTTAGTTGTTAGTGGTTTAATTTATTTTGAAGCGTTTATTCAGTAACAAAAAACAACAGCAAACAAAAACAAAAGAACAAGTCTTTATTGATTGTTGAAGTAAAAATTTTAAAATTTTTAAAATAAGTTAACCAGAGATTTTTAACACAAGGCATCTCTCGCGCCAAAAAAAATGTTTCGGTTTTTTATTTATTAGTTTTTTTCTTATTATTTCAACGATATCTTTTGGAGTAATAAAAAAACAGTAAAAAACAAAACAAAATAAACAAATTAAAAACAAAAAAACCTGGAGAGATTCGATTCTTATTCGTTATTTTTTGTTTTGCTTTTTTAATTCGGTGCAGTTTAGATAAGTAAGTCCCGCAGACGAGCCTCGTTCTGACATTCGGAAATTTAGGTTAACAACCGGTGAAGCTACCGAAAAGTAACCTTTTTGAATAAAGATGGATATAAACCATATTTTTAAAATTAATTTCTTAATTTTACTTTTAAAAAAATGTAAACATATATAAACAATATATTTTAGAAAATAATTTCTTAAATTTAAATAAAAATTGGTTATAAAGAAATGTTTTTTTTTTTTTTTTTTGTAAATAATTATTGAAAAATATTGCAAAGTGTTTACATAGCTGGTTCTTTGGGATAATAGGGGCGCCTCAACCCCCCCCCACCTCTTCCAAAAAAAGACAACAGTCGAAAAAAGCTTTGGTGTTTTTACTATTTTAAAGCGCTTTTTATTTTATTTTTTTTTTAACTTTGAAACACAAGAAGTGGCTAGTTATTAACTTCGAACAAAGCATGGTGGAAATTCTTCAGGGTTTAAATGTGTTGTAAAAAACGTTTTTCAGCCGCCATAATACTTCCTATTTACTTGCCTCCGCACGAGGACAGAGTTAGACACAAGGTTGGTTTTTAATGTAGAGAAGCATTTATTATTAAAAACAAAAACGAAGTGGGGGAATATAAAAGCAAGGTAAGCTCAAAATAAAGAAAGAAATAAAAAAAACACAATTTAAAGAATTAAAGAAAGATAAAATTCAAAGAAATTTCGAACATTTATAAACATAACGAAGAAGTAAAACATAACGAAGAAGCGAAAATTGCAACCAAAGGCAAGATAAGTCAACGTTAAAAAGGTCAATAGTGGTAGAATCACCGGTGTCACATGTCACGTGACCTAACTGATCAGATTTTTCAGAACGAGGCTCGCCTGCGGGACCTACTTATCTAAGCTGTACTGTTGGAAATTGTACATGGAAAGGCGAACCTCATTGGTTGAGGCGCTGAATGCCATGGTTTCTTTTTCAGGCCTTTGATTTAGAAAATTTCCTGCGCGCGCAGTTTTAAAACGAACAGACATTTTCGGCCTTTTGAAAAAACCCTGCCAGGGTGTGGACGTCAAAAAAAAGTATCTCCCCCAAGGGTAGGCCTCGAGGTCAACCATGCCTGGGGCATCATCCCTTTTTTTCCTTTTACAAGTATTTATTCCTATTATGATAGTATTGTCTAATGCAGACAATCCCTTCACCCCCAACTTAACGCATAACGACACGTAACTCTCGGAGTAAAATCACACAAATGCAAAGTCCTTTTCTTTCCGTGACACGTTCAATATAAGTAGAACCCCTTCCACACCACCCTCCTGTACAACTCACAGCCCCAATAAAATCATAACCCATTTTTAATTTTATTTCAAATTTACATTCTGTTGTGAAAAGTTTTGAATATCTTTTAGTACGTCCTAATGCGATCTTTCCTTTTTCTTTTTTTCTATCCCCTTTTTTCTATCCTCTTTTTTTAGACAGCTCGCAATTTATTATAAACTCTTTATGAACTTTTTATACTTTTTTTTGAAGGGCTCCATTCTCCTTAATTTCTCTCTAATCTATCCCATTTTTTCATGGGGGGGGGCGTCGAGAGGTTCCAGGTCGCCTGATGAAGTCTCTTTGACTGAAACAGATGACTATTTGTAGCGACGATATGTAACTGTTTACCCCAAATAATAAAAAATTTAATATATATGTATATATATATATTTATATATATTTATATATATTTATATACATATATATATAAATATATATATATATATATATATATATATATATATATATATATATATATATATATATATATATTCAAAACATAAACATATAATACGGAGTGCTTTAAGTTCTCTCTTCTGGTGATTATTCTTGTTTTTTGTTAAATGCAGGATATGTATGTGTTTTCTCGTTCAACTGTTTTTGCGATTAATTACAACTGAATTCTCCCAATCACTATCAGGCATTTTTAAGTTGTTGTTTTGTTGTTGTTTTTTTTCTTTCTTTTTTTTTTTGTCTACTGAGTTTAAACTGTGTGGAAATTTGTAATATTTTATGCGTAACAAATGCTCAATGCAAGAACGTGGTCACGTGTTAGATACGTGACTATATAATTCATTGTATGTGTGGATCAGGTGTCTGTGGAGCAGATTCCGTATGAGGTATTAGATTTATTATGTGTTATTGTCATGTAGCGGAGTGACATATATAAACAGCGTCTCTTTAACGTTTCCATATATATAGTGTGTCGTCTGGTGGTTAAAATGTTCTTCTATTGTGGTATGCATGTAAAATGTTCATTGTGTATGCATCCGCTTCTTCATAAGAACACGTGGCACATAAACTTTTAACGACAGCTTTCTTGCAACCAAACGATAACAATATGTCCGCTTGTCTCAGACCGAAGCAACACATACCTTCTTATTTGTCAACCCCCTAAAAGAACGCCATAACAACGAGTTATATTTTACATAGGTTTCATTCGTCTTATTGATTCCCTTGTCGGAGTTTGTCACGCTGAGTCTCTTTCTACATATTGACTCGTTAATCTTTTTGCTTCCAACATGATCGTACACACGTCTGTTCGCTAACGCATTTCTCGCCAATTCCGTAGTTTAATCTCTGCTAACTATTACTTCAGCAAAGAAGACAAAATCTTGTGTCGTTGACCTAAGCTAAAATCTTATTTACGTTTAAATTCCTAAATCGACTTTGTTTATTTTATTTCGGAGTTAAATTCCAGAATAAATAATACAAACTGTAAATACGCATTTTCCAAAATTGTTTGATTTTTCGAATGATAATAATCGACCAGGTTACTCGGCATTGTCCGACCAATATCTAACAGTTAAAGTTGATCTAAAGTGCTTAATAGCCTACAGCATGTGTCGAAATAGTAAGATTATAGTATTACATTTGGTAGGTGGTATAAATTAATAGGCTCAAGTTTCTAGACAAATCAATTCTACGTAGAGCAGGTGTTTTCACATGCTGCGTGACCTGTGAGAAAGATTTTATTTTATACTATTCTTATACCATAAAAGATACTCTGCGTTGCTCATGAGTCAGTGTTAAATTTACCATGTAGCTGTTTCGGGGATTTAAAAACAGAACAGCTGTTAAATACATAGTTCTCCAATGGAAAATACCACTTCCTTAATAAGAAAATCACGATTTAATCTAGTTACGATTTATACTACTATGTAATATATATATATATATATATATATATATATATATATATATATATATATATATATATATATATATATACTAGCAAAAGTACCCGTCGTTGACTGGGTTCAAAAACAGCCAACAGAAAATGGACTCTGATTTATGAAAGTATGATAGGTTATGAAAAGAAAGGGTTGTAAAGAGATAGCTTCCAATTTGGGGGTATCAAAACCAAAGCAAAATATGATGAAAGTAAAAATAAAATAGATAAACCCCATAATTTATTATACCATACCTGTTCACACTGAAACAATTATCACAATATTCTGTAGATTTATATTAAAAAAAAAACTTGTTAAACTTTGTGACATATTTCCATTCTATGGAGGTCAGGCAGGAACGAATATCCCATAATTTTATTATACCATATTTCTTCAAACTGAAACATAATTATCAAAGTATACTTAGGCAGATAGATATGAAAAGTCTTTATTAAAGTTTGTGCCTATTTCCATTTTATGGAGGCCATGCGCGAACGCAGACCCCACAATTTTATTATACCATCCCTATTTAAGTTAAAACATACTTATCAAATATTATTATGTACATCTATATCAAAAACACTTATAAACATTTTTTTTTTAATTTTTAATTTTTTATTTCCATATTTTGTGGACTAGGCGCGTAAGCAGACCCCACAATTTTAATGAATCATCATTATGTCCGATCAAACATACCGATTCCTGTGTCTCGATACATCTTCTATCATTATATGTGATCAGTTTTCTATAATAGTCAACCATATAGGAGCCTATTCGTGACCAGACACACACACACAGACGTTCAGCTTTATATTATAGATATTATGTATATTTAGGCGGTATTATTTCATTCAGACAAACATTGTTAAGAACAACGGAAAGCTTCTATTTAGTAATACCTTTTTTATTTTTTTAATTTTCCGGATTATCTTTTTTGTATATACGTCGAAGGTGTGGATATATGGTCCAAGCATTTTTTCGATGTGTCCACGGTGTTTACTTTTCGTGCAGACATTTACGCATCGTCAGGAATGTTTGTATTAGTTTCTGCGTGGAATTGTGTTTTTTTTTCTTTTTTAATAGTAGTTGAGGTGCAAGTGAATGTCATTGGGCTGGTAGCGGCGGTGGAGTGTTAGTGTAATAGGGAAAGCAAGGGGGCGTGCCAGTTCTGGGGTCAATATCTGAAACAGCTTGTACGTAGGGGAGGGGGAGTTATGCTAAGCATTTAAGTATATTGGTGCTGTTTTGAAATGTTATTTCATTAATATTAGGTCTTTGCGTTTTGATATAAAGAGCTCTAAGAATTTTAAGCTTCTTTACATTCGTTTCGTGGTGTAGTGTTTTTGTGCTGTTGACCAAATTTTCTCTGAAATTTGACGGTGTCAGTGATGTTTTTTTGTGTAAATGTTGAAATATGGCACTTGATTAAACATTATGGCAGATGAGGTAGTATGATAATGTGGTGGTCGTATGTCCTACGTAACTATTAGTTAAATTGTTGTTGTAGTAGTTATATTCCCCCCAGGTGCATTTGAACTGATAGATGTCGTTGGTACGTTCTAGTGGTTAAAACGGAGGGAAAGGGTTGTTTTTAATAATTAAGTTTTGGGTTTTAAATTTTTATAGTAAACGGTGAATCTAATGTTAATGTTCTTTACAGAGGAAACGTTTCCCTTGTAGACACCAATAACATTAGTTTCATCATTTACTTTGTTTGTGGAGATGTTTCGCATGGAAAATATATATTTGGATCTTGGAATGTAACTACACTGTTATTATTTTATATGTGCTCTGTTGTAATATTTAACATACATTGAGCTTCTAAAAAAGGATTACTACACACAAAGAGTGAAATATAATTGAAAAACATACCAAAACTATATATATATATATATATATATATATATAGAGAGAGAGAGAGAGAGAGAGAAGAGTGACAAAGGAGGGAGAATGACAGAGAAAGAAAGTTTGTTATATATTAAACTAGCCTGGGTGCCCGGTGTTGCACCGGGTGTTTGGAGGTGTGTACTGAGCAAAACAAACAAAAACATATAGTAGGCAGGCAGGCTCGAACCCGTACCGCGAAGGAGGAAAAGAACGTGAAAAAAAACCGTGACGTTTTTGCAGTTGCATCCATCGCCAAACCAGAAGTACCGAATGTTTAAATTAAGGCTAGTCAATCTAAAAGAGGGTATGACTTTCGAAAATGTCGGCGAAAAATGTGACCCCCTTCTTGTAGAAAAGTGGCCAGTTAAGGGTGAAGGAATTAATCTTTTTAGCCGATTTTTCGATATTTGTCGTCCGAATGGTCGTTCTTCAAATCGATACCGATCTCGTGAAAATCCGTCGCCTCTGTTGAAAGTTTTAGGCAGATATACTTACATACATACATATATACATACATGATGATTGCAACGTCTTGTCTTGTCAGACGAGTGCCACTCCCTCAGACATTTAAAATCCATGAGCCCAAATGCCTGAGGGAGTATCTATACAAATATGATGTTACAGAGTCTTAGCTTTGTACGACAGCTAAGTCTCTCTCTCGGTTCAAAATGTTGAGATCCAGCAACAAGCAAGAGCAAGATAGCCAGCAACAAATTAAACTGCAGACCAGCTTAATGCGGGTAATGGTCTTCCGCTTTATGGTTTTTTAAATCAGAGATTTGCTTCTCCTAGAAAGGTTGCCTTCACCACGGCTTACGGGAGCCCTCTCTACCCCAAATATACATACATACATACATACATACATACATACATTTAAACAGACAGGCGAAATTTATATTATAGAATATTTAGAATATTGTGAGAAAATTGAGATATTAGTCGATGGAGAACTAGATTGCAGACAGAATAGAGAGAAGGTGTGGTGAATGAATTAATCAAAAAAGTTGAAATTACGTAATAGCCTGAAGTATTCTGCAGATGGAGTTGTTTATTAAAGTAAATAACTCACTCAGTTATTCCGATGGACCGGTGTAGTAGTCGGTAATATCTTTCTGATTGTGGGAGGGGATTTATTTTTAGACAAGGGAGATAATCAGTTAAGGCAGCGGCAAAATCCTTGTTGCATTTCGATGAAAATAATTCTCGCCTTTCCTCATCCCATTCCATTCCAGCAGCATTTCGCACGTCATCGACTTTTGGATTATCTCCCAGTTCTCTAGAAGAATGGCTTCGACGTTGAAACTTTGCCTAAAGAAGGCGGGGAGAAGAATCTAAGTAGAATTGTCAAGAACAACCCATCCAAAGGAAAACTGACAAATAAAAGGAATCGAAAACAAAATGGTATAATCCAATCATTCTTACGTAGTATCTGGATTGAGATTTTATATTGCCAAAGACTCTTCCTTCAGCCTCGAGAATCAGCAAACATCCCTGTACATGGAGTATATAGTGAGTCAAGGGTTCTAAAATCACTAACTGCGTTTCTCCGCTCCTGAGCCATCATTACTTATACCCAGTAGAAAAAAAACAACAGGACGATAAGAAATGAATAAACAGAAGACTAATGGTGTTATTTCAAAATTTGAGCTTTGCAACACTTTTTTGTTTTATATAAAGAAAGTTTTTTTATTAAATTATGAATTTTTATAAAAACGATTTTTCTAAAATTTAATTATTTTACAGTGTGTATATATATATATATATATATATATATATATATATATATATATATATGTTTTATTTTTTTACCGTATCTTTCTGTTAAGTTACATTATTGTTTCGGCTACTCGGCTATTTTTTTTGGCTGTCTGTAGCGTCCTCAGACTTTTACAGAAAAAAAAACTTACAGAAACCTGTTTCTGTAAGGTCTGGCGATGCTGCTGGATCGTAAACATGTTCCAGCATCCGGAACATATGTAACTGAATAGATAAAACGGTAATAAAAAATAAAACACATATTTTCTCTGCAATCGTATTGATCACTCTCTTCAGGTTATTAATAATCACCAATTTTCCTATCTATCTATATATATATATATATATATATATCTATCTATCTATATCTATCTATCTATCTATCTATCTATCTATATATATATATATATATATATATATATATATATATCCAAGATCCAAAAACATTGGCTTAAATATAACATGTTTAGAGGAATAGATTATTACCACTTTATCTGTTCAGTTACATATGTTTCGGATAATGGACCATGTTTACGATCCTGCAGCTTCGTCAGGCCTCACAGAAACCTGTTTCTGTAAGGTCTGGCGAGGCTGCTGGATCGTAAACATGTTCCAGCATCCGAAACATATGTAACTGAACAGATAAAAGGTAATAAAAAAATAAAACACATATTTTCTCTGCAATCGTATTGGGCACTCTCTTCAGGTTATTAATAATCACCAATTTTCCTATATATATATATATATATATATATATATATATATATATATATATATATATATATATATATATATATATATATATATATATATATATCCAAGATCCAAAAACATTGGCTTAAATATAACATGTTTAGAGGAATAGATTAGAAGAAAATATTTTTAAACTATCATAACATGCTTATTTAGTATTTTTCTTTAACTAATGAACTAAAATAAACTATTAATCGTAAAACATTATAAACTAATTAAATAATTAAATGTATTAAGATAATGATAGCAAATATAATGAAAAGTTATAAACATATATATATATTCTAAATAAACTATGAAGATAAATATGATATTATATCTCACATAATGTAGTATTTAATTTAAAAATGATAAATAAGAGCATGTGATCATATTTTATAATTAGATATGGATGCGAAATTAAATATTAAATTAGATTTAAACTTAAAAGTATACACGTGTTTTCGAGAATCAATATGGCAGAATCCTTAATTCCGGTCAAGGGGAATAACTGCGATCCTTTATTTCCGGAAGAGTCAAAGCAATTTATTCTTACAGTAGTAAATTCGTGATATTATAACTTCTGACTTGATCGCAATGTTTCGACGTGTTAGACATTAGTTTGCTACAAATATTAGTTTATGGATTGTAGTGACAAATTTTTAATACTCATAATACAATAAACTTATTTATAGAATTAAAATCCCAAACATTAACCTACAAATTCGCTGTATATGTTAAAATAAGTGAATGTTGTATGATTGAAGTGTTGACTCAAAAAATAAGCCAAATGTGTTAATTGTGTTAATTTTTAGAATGGATGTAAAAACACTAGTTATAATAAGGTATATCTACGAAATAAATTGAATATTAATTAGGGTAAACCAACTTTTTTAATATATATATATATATATATATATATATATATATATATATATATATATATATATATATATATATATATATATATATATATATACATTAACTAAATTTTTATAATTTTATTTCGGAAAGGTTAAAATTTATAAAAGAGTAGAAGTAAGAGGGGAAAAGTAAGAAAGATATAGAAAGAAAACTATCAAATGAAGATATGAAACTAGTCGTCGTTTTAAGGTCTTGGGGGGAGTTGGAAAGAAACTTGACATTGACCAAAAAAATTAAGACCTGTTTTTTGTGGCCTACTACAGCAGTCTTTATAAATAATATGGAAGAAGAAATTTTGAAAAAAAAATTAACATTTTAGCGTGGGGAATAACTTTTCTAAATAAATTTAACGTAAAATGAGAACCCACTTTTTGGGCACAAAGCGTTCAACCAGACATGTCATCTCTAGCATTTTTTCAAGTTTGGCGATCGAGGGAGGGGGTATAAAACATGACAAATACAAAAATGTTTAGTTTTTTTTCTGGGGGGGGGATTACATTTGAAACATAAAATAACGATAAATTCAATTAAGTTTTATGAAACCATTATGTACTTTCACCTAACAATTTTATAAACAGAACGAACCCCAAAATAGGACAAATTCAATTTTTTAGGTGTGGGGGGGGATGATTACATTAGAAATATAAAATGACGAAAAATGTCATTTAATTGTTTTTGGAATTAATTTTTGGTAAATCTTTTTTTTTTTTTTTTGCGATTGCACGAGCATTCACTGCTATTTTTATTAAAACAAAAGTTGTAATGATTTATTTTTAATTATCTTTTCTTTGGAGAGGTATTTCCAGTGCTCAATATCCGGAGAATAGTTTCTTCTCTTTGTAGCCCTTCTGCTGAAATATCTGGTGGAGAGGGTATCGCATACTTCTTTTTTGGGACGATTACATTTACATGTTTTCATCCGCTCTTTTATTTTTTATTGTGGGGGGTATCCATGTTGCCCATGATGAAAATAATTAGTATACCGGTGTGTTTCAAACAGAACTTCATGTCAATCCAAGCAACGCTGGGTACCCATGCTAGGATATATATATATATATATATATATATATATATATATATATATATATATATATATATATATAGAGAGAGAGAGAGAGAGAGAGAGAGAGAGAGAGAGAGAGAGAGATAGATAGATAGATAGATAGATAGATACTAGCTTTTTTAAAACAACAGTAAACAAGTAAAACTAGTTTTTTTTTAATATTATGGGGTGTGCTGTCCTCTTAAAAAAAGACAATATCTCCTTCAAGAACAATGATAAAATGTGTTTTCAATCGATATTTATTCAATAAAACTAATAATAAACTAATAATAAACTAATAATAAACCTGGTGCTAATGTACTTATATTACCGTGCTATTTTTTAAATCACATTTTCAAGTTAAATCCAAGATTTACAATATTTTTTATCAAATTGTTAGGTGAAAGTACAAAATAGTTACAAAACTCCCACTCCTTCTATGTTAAGAATGACTTTCTAAATACTGATTTTATTACTTTAGCATGGTAACAGAAGTGCATAAGTTCCAAAAAAAGTTATTTCTCATATATTACGAAAAAGAAAATAGTCCGTGTTAAAGATTGGAAGATGTAAGAAAAAAGGCCGCAAAGAAATCGAAATTTATACGTAAAACGATAAACTTGTTATATGTTTTTTATGCAGAAATTTATGAATAAATAAAATTTACAAAAAATGGATGAAAAAAATAAAACCTACCTTTTTGTAAAATAAATAGATTTTATTAACGAACTACACAAACGAGAGTTAATAAAATAAATTAATGTTAACGTCCTCTGTTGAAACTTATGTATATAAAGATAATGATTCTTAAAGGCCTCCATACCTTTTTTTGAAAAAGACGCAAAAATAAATTTGAATGTACATCAATTCTAATAATCAAATAAAACGAATTTGGTTAAGTTGATTTGGGATTCTTGATTTTTATATTACCTAGGGTTATATAGTCTATTATATGAACCTGTTTTTCTTTTTAATATTGGAAAACTATTATTAAAAAAAATATTTGCTTAAACTTCATATCGCGGAATATTAGAATTTAATATGATTTTAAGCTTTTTAATAAATAATTATTTTTTAGAATTTTGTTTCTTGTAATTCAAATAATTTTATTACTGGTAAAAAAAATTATCGGGAAAAAGAGTTGTTGTTTTTTTTTTTAATATAATAATATTGATTTTATATCCAATTTTATTTACAACTTTAAGGTGAGTGAACTAAATAAGGGATATATATATATATATATATATATATATATATATATATATATATATATATATATATATATATATATATATGAACAAATGATTAATAAAACATGTTAAAAGACATCTTCAAAAAGAGTTAAAAACATATTTAATGTTAAAAAAGGAAACACAAGATAAGTGGATAGTCCTTAATCCGCGGAGTTTTAAATTCGACCTTTTTGGATTTTACCATTTTTGGATTTTTACCCTTCACCGGACTATCCATTCATGTGAAATCTTTTTATCATTTTTCTTTTGCCTTCTGTTCCCTTTACCTCACCCTTTTTTTAACCAAGTAAGATCTGTGACTTACTTGTAGTTTCATTAAATACTTTTATATGCAAAATCCGATCCTGTATTTTGCTAATTTCTGCCCTCTGATGATAAGGAGAGTATTTCTTCGAAACTCCGCGGATTAAGGACCATCCACTTATCTTGTGTTTCCTTTTTTTAAAATTAAATATGTTTTTAACTCTTTTTCAAGATGTCTTTTAACATGTTTTATTAATCATTTGTTCATATTATAAGCTCTACTTCCTTTTCGGTTTTATTGAGCTTTTACATCTGGCTGAGTTTATTTTACTTGTAAATATTAACTCTTTAATATTTATAATATATTTTAAGTTTACCATTTTGTTTACCTTGGTAAACTTATTGTAATATATATATATATATATATATATATATATATATATATATATATATATATATATATATATATATATAATAAAAAAAAATAATTATGACAGCCCCTTTAAGAAATTCGTTTCTTATCGTTGAGCACTTTCTGTTGAATTAAAAAGTCGGTCAATTTAGCTCTTATGCGTAGATCATCGTATAACGATTTGATCACTGTCTGTCTGACGTAATGAACATTTAAATTAAAATGTTTAAAAATTCAACGCTATTTCACACGGTTAATAGTAGCCGAATGGATACGGTCTCCGCTAATCGAGCCAGAGATGTCTCGTGTCGCGGGGTTCGAATCGTTCGACTGGTAGTAATCGTGACACCCTGCACTGAAGAATCCCGAAAGGATGAAACACTAGTGTCTGTAGGTATTTAATTATTATAGTAAAAAAATAATTATGACAGCCCCTTTAAGAAATTCGTTTCTTATCGTTGAGCACTTTCTGTTGAATTAAAAAGTCTGTCAATTTAGCTCTTATGCGTAGATCATCGTATAACGATTTGATCACTGTCTGCCTGACGTAATGAACATTTAAATTAAAAATGTTTAAAAATTCTGGATATATATATATATATCCAGAAGTAACTATTTTTTTAATTATTTGATCTTTTTAGCTTTAAAAAATGTTGAAATTTCTATTTATTTTTGTAGTTTTCGTAACATAAATATAGGGGGTTAGAACACCTGAGAATATTTCCTCTCATGTTTAACGAGACCGACGTTTATTATGTAAGTTATTTTGAAAATGAATAAATATCGAAAATTTCAGGAAAGTATGACTATTATTTGATTTTTGCTAAAATTTTAAAACATGGGTACGTTTACAGCTTCAAAAAAGTAACTACTGCGCGAGCCTTTTCTAGTCCCACACAAAAACACGCGTTCACATTTCAAGCTATATTACTTGTCATATACATACGCGCACACAAACATACGCGCCCACGTCCACACACGTACATATATTCACGTTCGCGTACATACACTCACATTCACGTGTACACAAACACACGCTAACGTACACACATGTACTCACATACACGCACGCATGGACAACGTCACTTCCCCTTTCAAAGGAAATCCACGCATGCGCAAAAGACCACCGGAAACACCTATAAAAGAAAGAGCAATAAGCGGTTTCTCCTTTTTCAGACCAGCCTCCTAGCTGGACGATCTACGGACCGACAGCGTGCCTTTTCGGCATGCGTGCGCACGCGCGTACCTCACACCACTTGCTACTATGTGGGACAAAAAGCCAATAGACAGTACGTACACTACATAGGAGCGTTGTTTTAAAACGTGTATAATGTAAACACGATTTTAGTCTCGCATTTTCATTATGTTCGTATGCTATAAAAAAATTGTAAAAAAATATGAGCAGTTTATTTGAAGCTCCTTCTTTTAAATAAGAAAAAGGTTAAGATGATAATATTACATTGAATTACAGTTATCCCGTGTTACATATGGGGGGTAAATCTGTGGTGCGCGTTGGGGGTACCCTGCCCTTAGTTTTGACGTTACGAGTGATGATTGAAATAACGATTTAATAAAAAATGATCTCATACCTCTCAGTCGTTTGCTGAAATAGAATTTTATTCTTGGATGTTATTTCCATGGCAAGTGCTTGTCTGATCCCCCCCTCGCCAATCTTTTACGAAAAACACCCGTCTAGCTGAAGCCACTGTCAAAAGTCTTCCCCACTCTCTACCTGTGCCTAAATCAAAACGTAGATTCCATGAACACAGCTTCTTTCTTAGAACAGTACGCCAGTGGAACTCTGTTCCGTCTGCCTGTTTCCCACCTGACTACAACTTGGATGTCTTCAAGTCCAACGTAAACAAGTTCCTGATAGGCCGCCCCCTTAAGTAGACGCTATATGAAATCTCAACACTAACGTACAACGTACTGTACATGCAATAACCCTTATCCCTGAGTGGCTTCTGGGCCTTGATAGGTGGTGACCTCCTTGTAAAAAAATGTGAAATGAAAAAAGGAAGAAATAAAAAGTGATTTTTATGATTTTCAAAAAATTCCCATTATGCATTCGCTTGTTTTGTTTATCCCCAGCTTTCTTGCGTTTCGGTATTAACTATTATTCATTTTCGTTTTGTTTTCGTGTTGCTTTATTGAACACGCATTGTAGACACGAGTTCGAAGAATGATGCTGCTGTTCGAGGAAAGAAGATGAAGATGCTTGCTATGAAAACGAAGCTGAAGATAATTAAGAAATATGAGGATGCCATGCGTTCGAGTGCTATTGCGAAGGAGTATGGCTGAAATCCGTATTCGATTTGTACCATGTAGAAGTAAGCCATCAAAGCACCTAGCGGCATGACTGCCCTTTCAAAACGGATCTGATGGAGAGACTGCTTCTCATCTTTTCAAAGGAAAAAGGAAATCGCCGAAAACACCATCACCGAAAAGATAATTTGTCCGAAAGACATCGCCATTTTCGGTGGACGTGTGCGTGATCAAGCAGAAGACGATCAGGCGAAAAGATATCACAGTATTCGCTGAAAGCGCCTCTAGAGTTAAAGATTTGATGGGGTTGAGGAGGGTCGAAAATTTTTCAAAGACGGACTTATATTCATTCGGTGGTGTAGTAGTTTTTTGTTTGTTTTTTTGTTTTTTTAATTTAAAAATTTATTTTTACATTATGTTCTAACATCTCTTTGTTTTACTAGAACTGGGAGCATGCTTTTTACACGGGAGCTCGGTGAATACTCGATGGATGCGATAATCAGGCTGGCTTTGGTGTTGTGGGAGGTCATGTTAGTGATGTTCTCGACAGATGACCAATCGAAGTAACCCAACAGGTTCAGATTGGCAGAGAAGAGAGGTAGTGAGAGAAAAGTACAAAGTCGCAGCACTCCTTCTGAAGCCAAGCCTAGGTCTCTTTAGACTTGTGGGCCGGCGCAGAGTTCTGCTTCCATGCCCAGTGTCTGTCAGTGACCACAGCTAGGTTAGATACTATTTGGCTCTTATTTCTAACTGTAAGGTTAGATACTATTTGGCTCTTATTTCTAACGGTAAGGTGAGATTCTATTTTGGCTCTTATTTCTAACGGTAAGGTGAGATTCTATTTGGCTCTTATTTCTAACGGTAAGGTGAGATTCTATTTGGCTCTTATTTCTAACGGTAAGGTGAGATTCTATTTGGCTCTTATTTCTAACGGTTAGGTGAGGTGCTATTTGACTCTTATTTCTAACAGTTAGGTGGGGTGCTATTTGGCTCTTATTTCTAACAGTTAGGTGGGGTGCTATTTGGCTCTTATTTCTAACAGTTAGGTGAGGTGCTATTTGGCTCTTATTTCTAACAGTTAGGTGAGGTGCTATTTGGCTCTTATTTCTAACAGTTAGGTGAGGTGCTATTTTGCTCTTATTTCTAACAGTTAGGTAGGGTGCTATTTGGCTCTTATTTCTAACAGGTGAGATTCTATTTGGCTCTTATTTCTAACAGTTAGGTGGGGTGCTATTTGGCTCTTATTTCTAACAGGTGAGGTGCTATTTGGCTCTTATTTCTAACAGTTAGGTGAGGTGCTATTTGGCTCTTATTTCTAACAGTTAGGTGAGATGCTATTTGGCTCTTATTTCTAACAGTTAGGTGGGGTGATATTTGGCTCTTATTTCTAACAGTTAGGTGAGGTGCTATTTGGCTCTTATTTCTAACAGTTAGGTGAGGTGCTATTTGGCTCTTATTTCTAACAGTTAGGTGAGGTGCTATTTGACTCTTATTTCTAACAGTTAGATGAGGTGCTATTTGGCTCTTATTTCTAACAGTTAGGTGAGGTGCTATTTGGCTCTTATTTCTAACAGTTAGGTGAGGTGCTATTTGGCTCTTATTTCTAACAGTTAGGTGAGATGCTATTTGGCTCTTATTTCTAACAGTTAGGTGAGGTGCTATTTGGCTCTTATTTCTAACAGTTAGGTGAGATGCTATTTGGCTCTTATTTCTAACAGTTAGGTGGGGTGATATTTGGCTCTTATTTCTAACAGTTAGGTGGGGTGCTATTTGGCTCTTATTTCTAACAGTTAGGTGAGGTGCTATTTGGCTCTTATTTCTAACAGTTAGGTGAGGTGCTATTTGGCTCTTATTTCTAACAGTTAGGTGAGGTGCTATTTGGCTCTTATTTCTAACAGTTAGGTGAGGTGCTATTTGACTCTTATTTCTAACAGTTAGGTGAGGTGCTATTTGGCTCTTATTTCTAACAGTTAGGTGGGGTGATATTTGGCTCTTATTTCTAACAGTTAGGTGAGGTGATATTTGGCTCTTATTTCTAACAGTTAGGTGGGGTGATATTTGGCTCTTATTTCTAACAGTTAGGTGAGGTGCTATTTGGCTCTTATTTCTAACAGTTAGGTGAGGTGATATTTGGCTCTTATTTCTAACAGTTAGGTGGGGTGATATTTGGCTCTTATTTCTAACAGTTAGGTGAGGTGCTATTTGGCTCTTATTTCTAACAGTTAGGTGAGGTGCTATTTGACTCTTATTTCTTACAGTTAGGTGAGGTGCTATTTGGCTCTTATTTCTAACAGTTAGGTGAGGTGCTATTTGACTCTTATTTCTAACAGTTAGGTGGGGTGCTATTTGACTCTTATTTCTAACAGTTAGGTGAGGTGCTATTTGGCTCTTATTTCTAACAGTTAGGTGAGGTGCTATTTGACTCTTATTTCTAACAGTTAGGTGAGGTGCTATTTGGCTCTTATTTCTAACAGTTAGGTGAGGTGCTATTTGACTCTTATTTCTAACAGTTAGGTGAGGTGCTATTTGACTCTTATTTCTAACAGTTAGGTGAGGTGCTATTTGGCTCTTATTTCTAACAGTTAGGTGAGGTGCTATTTGACTCTTATTTCTAACAGTTAGGTGGGGTGCTATTTGACTCTTATTTCTAACAGTTAGGTGAGGTGCTATTTGGCTCTTATTTCTAACAGTTAGGTGAGGTGCTATTTGACTCTTATTTCTAACAGTTAGGTGAGGTGCTATTTGGCTCTTATTTCTAACAGTTAGGTGAGGTGCTATTTGACTCTTATTTCTAACAGTTAGGTGAGGTGCTATTTGACTCTTATTTCTAACAGTTAGGTGAGGTGCTATTTGGCTCTTATTTCTAACAGTTAGGTGAGATGCTATTTGGCTCTTATTTCTAACAGTTAGGTGGGGTGATATTTGGCTCTTATTTCTAACAGTTAGGTGAGGTGCTATTTGGCTCTTATTTCTAACAGTTAGGTGAGGTGCTATTTGGCTCTTATTTCTAACAGTTAGGTGGGGTGCTATTTGGCTCTTATTTCTAACAGTTAGGTGGGGTGCTATTTGGCTCTTATTTCTAACAGTTAGGTGAGGTGCTATTTGACTCTTATTTCTAACAGTTAGGTGAGGTGCTATTTGGCTCTTATTTCTAACAGTTAGGTGGGGTGCTATTTGGCTCTTATTTCTAACAGTTAGGTGGGGTGCTATTTGGCTCTTATTTCTAACAGTTAGGTGAGGTGCTATTTGGCTCTTATTTCTAACAGTTAGGTGGGGTGCTATTTGGCTCTTATTTCTAACAGTTAGGTGGGGTGCTATTTGGCTCTTATTTCTAACAGTTAGGTGAGGTGCTATTTGACTCTTATTTCTAACAGTTAGGTGGGGTGCTATTTGCCTCTTATTTCTAACAGTAAGGTGGGGTGCTATTTGGCTCTTATTTCTAACAGGTGAGGTGCTATTTGGCTCTTATTTCTAACAGTTAGGTGAGGTGCTATTTGGCTCTTATTTCTAACAGTTAGGTGAGATGCTATTTGGCTCTTATTTCTAACAGTTAGGTGGGGTGATATTTGGCTCTTATTTCTAACAGTTAGGTGAGGTGCTATTTGGCTCTTATTTCTAACAGTTAGGTGAGGTGCTATTTGGCTCTTATTTCTAACAGTTAGGTGAGGTGCTATTTGGCTCTTATTTCTAACAGTTAGGTGAGGTGCTATTTGGCTCTTATTTCTAACAGTTAGGTGAGGTGCTATTTGGCTCTTATTTCTAACAGTTAGGTGAGGTGCTATTTGGCTCTTATTTCTAACAGTTAGGTGAGGTGCTATTTGGCTCTTATTTCTAACAGTTAGGTGAGGTGCTATTTGGCTCTTATTTCTAACAGTTAGGTGAGGTGCTATTTGGATCTTATTTCTAACAGTTAAGTGAGATGCTATTTGGCTCTTATTTCTAACAGTTAGGTGAGGTGCTATTTTGCTCTTATTTCATTCTCGTTTCGCACTTAGCAAATTTAATGGGGTTTTTCATAAGGCTTAGAATGGATAAGACGATTTACATGTAAAATGTCTTTCAGAATTCGAAAATATAAGTTACAAAAGCCAAATTGCAGAATTTGCAGTAGGGATTCTTAGGATCAAGGCTTCACGGATGGGATGGGGAAGATATTAAAGAGGTGGACTGGCATTTATTTGGCGGTGTTTCATTTTAAAAAAATTATCATTGCATTATTTTCTAATAGCTACTTCATTTACAAGTATTAACGGTTAGGTTATGTACTGTTTGGCTGCTATTTCATTCTGGCTTTTGTATTCTTATTATAAAACTAGCAGAACCCGTTAACCGGCGTTGCCCGGTGGAAGCATGCCGTCCCCCCTCGTAGAAAAATTAAAGTACGGTTGTCGTTGTTGTTGCTGTTGTTGTCCAACCTCTAACATCCTCATGTTAAGAACGGCTTTTGGAATAGTCACCCGTAACCTCCTCACGCTTTTTGGAATGGACAACCCTAGCCTCGACATGTTAAGAACGGCTTCCGGTATGGTCACCCGCAACATTACCATTTCGGAATAGACACCTCATTTTGTGAGTGGGAATGGTTGTGAGGATCTCCACGTGCAAACAAAATGTACCAACAAAGAAATTTGTGTCGGGCAGATATAAATAGATTTGTTCTTCGTCCATGCGTACTTATCTGGCTGCCACTGATTTAAAGTGCATAATGCAGGGTTTTATATCGCGAAAACTACTTATATCCGCCAAATGTAAATGAGATATTCTTAATCAGCATAGTGGAAAACGTATAAAAGTCGTCATTTTAAAGAAAAGTGTGTAGGTGGGTCTAAGGTAAAAATTTATCTTAAAAAAAGCAATTGGTCTATAATCAAATATGACCCCTCTTACAAAAATAAAATGCGGTTGTTGTTGTTGTTGTTGTTGTTGTTGTTGTTGTTGTTGTTGTTGTTTGTGGTGGTGGTGTGGGGGGTCCAACCCTCAACCTCCTCATGTTAAGAAAGGTTTTCGGAATAGCCATCCCCAACCTCCTTATGTTAAGTATTCTTTCGGAATGGACACCCACAACATCCTCATATTAAGAACGGCTTTCAGAATGGTCAACCGCAACAATCCTATATTAAGAACGGCTTTCGGACTAGACAACCCATTTTGTGAGGGGGAGTCAAAATATTTGCTCCAAATTTAACCTTTGATAATCGCTGTCAGGATCCCCACGCACAAATACTATGAACAAAAAAGAAAGAAAAGTTGTCAGTTTAAAGAAAGGTGTGTCTAAAATTAGACTATAATCACACACCTGCATAAAATATTATGCGTCAACTTAATTCTAAGCGATTAATGCCTTAAACGAAAACCAAACAATGTAAATATTAATGTTGTGTTTCTGGGTTTTGTGAGTTTGTTTTGGGGGGATCTGCGCGATGTTAATGTGTGCATAGGTATAGAAAAAAATTATAATTAAGAAAAAAAATGAAACGCCCCGTATAAAACAAAATAAAACATAGCATCCTTGTTTCGTTAATGAGATTCGAAATCGAAAAATAAAAACAATGCTATTCGGAATTGTTATGTTTTTTTCAAGGATTGCAAGAAGGTAATTGCGTGGTGATACTAACTTTCTGATTGAGTGAGTAATATTTTTGTATTTGGTTTAATATTTATAAAACGATTGCTTCGTGTAGAGAGAGCCGCCATATTTGTAAAGGTCAGACGCGTTCATTTTTGTGATAAGGTGCTTAATCCGGAATTATCGATTTTTCAACCTTCAATCAATGAGAATTGCCGGAATTTTAGAAAGGAGAAATTACTATTTTTCGATTCGTGAAAATGGGAAGATAATTGTATGTCTATGAGTGTATGATCCAGTTACGAAGGGTGCCAGGACGATATAGTTATAATGTGTATATTTCTTCCTTGTGATTTTTAGGGACGGTGTGAGGACTTCAGATTTAGATGAAAAAATAGGAACTACTTCGTCTAAATATGTTGCGATTCTGATGATGTTTCTCCTAGGATGAAATGTAGGATTTTATTATAACGATTAAATGTGTCTAAAATGTCGGTCTAAACTTACATAAGACAGTGACTAATAATCTAGACATAATAAATTTGTATGTGGCGTATGTTGTTGCTAACCTTGGTATTTTGGTACAGAGGTAACCTCATTTGCATATTACATTAAGAAACTAAGCCGTACTTTCGTATTTATAATTATTCCTTCTATTCATTTTATTTAATATAATTTACCTCCTTAAATTTATTTTCTCCATTTCTTAGTCATTATATATTATTGTTAATTTAAATTATTTTTCAAAAACTACAATAAAATTAGTTTGTCTGTCTATACCGAAACAGCCGTACTTTCCTATTCATAATAATTCTTTTTTTTTTCATCTTATTTAATTTGCCCCCTAAAATTTATTTTCTCTATTTATTACTTATTGTGTATTATTATCAGTTTCTGTATTAAAAACTACAAAATCTTTGGAATGTATTTGTTTATCTGTCTGCGAGTAAACATTCTCTTTAGTTGTATTTATGTTGGAGATCCAGGGAAGATCTAATTTACTTTTCCTAATATATCCTTTGTTTAGTTGTTTCCCTTTATTTATTTCTCATATATTAACATTTGCTGGCTAATTTGTGGATTGTTTTAATGCTACTATATTTATGCATTTTTTACCCTGGCATTTCTAGCTAAAAATTTATTTTCTTTATATGATCTATCCTTGTTATCTTCCTTACTTCCTAGTTATCTAATTGTCATACTTATTTTGCGTTTCTAAGCTATATAGATTTAAGACGTCTATTGATATAAGTGCTTTACCGTCTCTATTTATGAGTTGACTATCACCCCCCCTTAATTTTTACCAAAACTGTTTAATCTAACTTTATATGTTTAGTATGTCTCATTATTTGCTTCTGTTTGTAGTTTGTTGATATTTCAAGAGTACGTTTTCTTTTAATTTATATTTGCTTTATATTTTCTATATTAAACATAAGTTATACTCTAATCTCTCTTTTCCCCTTATGCGTATTTAATGTATATTTATTTGTTCGTTTATATACCTTCTATTTTTATTCTTCTTTTTATTTAGTCTGGTTTAATGCGGAATAGCACGAATTTATTCTTATGCTGGCAATCTTGCACTACATCCAGTCGCTTATTTAATAAATCTTCCTTAGATGTTAATATGTGATATGATTCAAATATATATCCTTTCGATTTATTTGGTTTATACTTACTAGCCGTCCCTGCTTTATATTAAGTTTTATTTATACGGAGTTCCCTAATTCATTCACCGGGTGCTGTGTTGTTTATCTTCTTACTTTTCCTGATTCTATTATTCATTCCGTTATTCCTATTATCATTATTATTCTCATTCTTATTGTTACTGGTGTTTGCTTTATTATTTATGTTTCAATTGAAGGATGTTAGGTGGTTACGGAGTCTTTGAATTGGCATCTGTCGATCTCAAGTATATCGTATTTTTGTTTTCAGTTATGACCTCACATTTATAGACAATATCTGAAGTTAGGCATTTCCCTTCAAGTCAACATTTATCTGGGTTTCAACAATCGAAGCTATTTTTACTATATTGTTCCTGGGTTTCCTTATCCCTATCTTTCTGGATTTTGTTAATTTTTTTCATTGTTGGAATTTATAACTGTTTTGGTTAAGTAGGATGAAGTGGAGAAGGAAAGTTTAATTATACTTTTATTAATTATTTTGCTTAGTTTACATTCTGGGGCTAATGTTTATCAATAATTTGGTAGAATTCTTTCGAAATGTTATTTTTAATTTGGTCACTGTACGGCGGATAAAACCAGATTTGGTTCCTTCGTCTTTTTTCCTTCTTATTTTCTCTATTGAGTTAAATGCCCCTCTTTCATTATTGCTTTTTGTAGTTATTTTTCTCATTTTATTTTTCTATTACTTTTTCATTTACTAGTTCCATCCGTAGCCATATTATATGATATTACACTAATTTTCCCCATGTTCATTTCTATTTTGAACGTCCCACAAATAACTAATTTGTCTGTTGTATCCGGATCTTACTAATACGTGGTTATAGTAGTCTTTATTTCTATTAAAGACTTGCTTGCTTTGCGATGATTTAGAAATTCTGTTTTGAAATGCTATGAATAATGGATTTTTCATGGCTTTTGGATAATTTGATTTATAGTCTATATAGTATAGAGTTTGGTTTGGTTCATGGTAAAGTTTGTATGAATTATTTTCAAGGTTTAGTGTTATATTTTTGAAGTTTACTATTTGTGGTTTATATCTATTGCTATTTTTAGGTTTAATTCACTAAAAATTGCTTAATTTTTTGTTTCGTTTTTTCTAATACTCTATTACTAAAATTCGCGAAAAAAAGTGCATCATCTCTTTATAAATCCTCATTTAGGTCTGTAATTTTATTATTTAGTTTCCTCAATATGTATAGTCCCACCAGATCAATTACATGAGCAGAGTCCAAAACCCATCGTGATATCAAAGTTAAGATTTCTATTTTTTCGAGTACATATCCTATTTTATATATAATCAGAATTCTATACTATATCGACTTCTAATCCAGTTATGTTTGTTTCCTTTATTGCTAGTTTTCAAATAAGCTAGAGGAAATAGATTGGTAATATGAATCTATGTCAAACATAAATTTTCTGTTCCTTCCTTGTGCTATTCTACTTAACTAGCTAATAACTTCTTCAGAGGAAATCTAAAGGTTATGTTGTTTATTCTTATTTTTAATGTTGGCATGATTTTATCTAATATTTATTTTTACTTATATAACCTCATTCTGATATACACTGATGTGTAATTCATTTTTTTCTGCAATTTTATAGTTCATGTTTAGTGCATTCTGTAATAGCGTATTATATATTTCAATATGCTGTATATATAAACTTACACTATATATATATATATATATATATATATATATATATATATATATATATATAGTAAGTTATTATTAAGTTACACAGAATATTCCGCGTTTCAGACTGACGAATTCCCACGAGAATGAAACGCGGAATATTCTATGTAGCTTAATTGCCATATATATTTTCATAACTTACTACCTGAAGTAAATACTGACAATGTACGCATAAAACTATATCTTCGTATATAATTTATGTGATTAAATGAAGTATATATATATATATATATATATATATATATATATATATATATATATATATATATATATATATATATATATAGGGTACTGAGATTTGGGAAAATCGATGTGATCGGTTTTTTGCTAGAAATTTTGCGATTAAAGGGGTCAAAGTTCAACGATTTGACCTTTGAGAACTCTATCAAACTCCTCCGACAATTTTGGGTCTACGCACTTGAAATTTTAGATATAGGTTCGTTGGACATGGATCTAACTTAATAACTTCAGTTGAGCCCAAAACAATAAATGTTAAGGCGTCATAATAGGGGTCAAAGTTTGTTTTTTTTAAATTGACCTCTGCGGTTTCTTCCAAATTACTCAGACAATTTCTGGTCTAAATATTTGAAATTTTACATAAAGGGTAATCAGAGATAGGGCAAGCTTTTTCATCAGTTTGGGTCAACAATTTTTAGTTACCAATATATAAATGTATGTATGTCTGTTTGCATATCTGCCTTAAACTTTCAATAGAGGCAACAGATTTTACGAAAATCAAGTTCGACCTTTCATACGAAAAATATCGAAAAATTGGCTAAAAACATTAATCTCTTCCCCTTCAACTAGGCACTTTTCTACAGGGGGGGGGGTCACTTTTTTCGCCGATATTTTTTAAAGTTATCCTCTCCTTTAGATTGTCTAGCCTTAATTTTTAAAGGTTTCCTTTCCGGTTTGGCGGTGGTAGTAACGGCATAAACGTTAGGTTTTACCCTGTTCTTTTTCTCCTTGACGGTACGGGTTCGAGCTTGCCTTCCTACTACCACTTTTTTTTTGCTCAACATACGCATCCAAACACCCGGGCAACGCCGGGCTGAAATGCTAGTATATATATATAAAAGTGAACGTGTGTGTGTGTGTGTGTGTGTGTGTGCGTGCGTGTGTGTGTGTACATTTCCATACGCAATAACTCATTTTAATTCGGTTTTCGGCCAGAAATTTGGCGATTAAGGTGTCAAAGTTCAACGATTTGACCTTTAAGAACTCTACCGAACTCCTCCGACAATTTTGGGTCTGAACACTTGAAATTTTAGATATAGGTTCCTTGGACATGGATCTAACTTAATAACTCGAGTTGAGCCCCCAACAATAAATGTTATAGGGGTCAAATTAAAAAAATTTACCTTTTTTTTTGCTCAGCATACACCTCCAAACACCCGGGCAACGCCGGACACCTATTGCTAGTATATATATATATATATATATATATATATATATATATATATATATATATATATATATATATATAATTATCAAATACCTACAGACACTAGTCTTTCATCCTTTTGGGAATCTTCAGTGCAGGGTGTCATGATTAACACCAATCGATAGATTCGAACCCGGTGACAAAAGCCATCTCTGACTTCATTAGCAAGGGCCATATCCATTCGGCTTCGCTTAACTGCGAGAAATGCTGTTGAATTTTAACTATTTATTTTTTAAGGTTTTTAATGTCAGTTAGAGTGATCTAATCATTATATGATGATCTGTGCATAAGAGCTAAATTGACCGACTTTTTAATTCAACTGAAAGTGCTCAACGATAAGAAACGAGGTTCTTAAAGAGGCTGACATAATTATTTACTATAATAATTATTAAATTCATTGTTTTATCTGCCGGGACTATCAGATTAGTGTTGTTCTTAATCTTTTTGAAGTATGATTTTGCGACAATTTCACGCCACCTTCAGTCGATGGGATTTACACAAAAAACTTGGAGCTTACTTTTGCTGTTAAAATTCTTTGATTTTCTTAAAGAACGACGGGAACTTATGCAACAACCTAATATATATGTGTGTGTGTGTGTGTGTGTGTGTGTGTGTGTGTGTGTGTGTGTGTGTGTGTGTGTGTGTGTATAGTTTCAAGTGACTTGTTATTTTGTTAGTCTTGAATACGAGAAAGGATGTATCATATTTAGGATATGACAGAAATCTCATTCATCATTGAATGCGGTAAACATGGCGTCTATCTGCGACTCGACTTTCTTCTCCGGCAACATATATCTTCAGAAATAACAACCTGTTATTAATACAAAACTCATTCGGCGATTGGAAACTAAAAAAAAAAAATATGTATAAATTCAGTCAACTTGACTTAGAAAACACCGAAATCTCACTCTAGTACTGACACAAGATGGAAATGATGTGGCGAAGTATAATGCTGTTTTTTTTGTTGTTGTTGTTGTTGTTTTTGTTGTTGTTGTTTTTTTTTTAATTGTGATAAACTATTTAAAAAATATTAAAATACGAAGTGATGATATGTACTCCAAAAAGGTCCCAGACCATATTTTTGTACATGTATTTTAAATTGTTGTAGACTCTTGAAAATTCAGCATGTTTTTGGTATATATCTTATAGGGATGACTGATCAACTTTTATGATTTCCGGTTCAAAGGAACAGCTACAGCAGGAATTGGAATACATCCTACTAAAGGCGGATTGTCACAGCTGGTGAATTTTTAAAATGCAATCTGGGTGTGTGAGGACACTTTAGAAGAAGTATACGCAATAAAATTCTGTTTTAAACTTGAAAAAATGCCACAGAAACATATGGAGTGTTTTATACTGCTTTTGAACCATCTTACATGAATTTAGCATCCGTTTCTAGTGGCATAAGAGATTCAAGAAAGGCAGGGGGTCTTTGAGGGATGATGAGGGATGTATGACGAGTAAGCACGTCAGAACACTACAGTTGATTGGCCAAATAAAGAATTTCATGGATGAGGACCGTCATGTGTCTATAGATACACTTAGTGTGCAGTTTGATGTCAGTGTAGAAACTGTACACACAATTATTCACGTAGAACTGAAGATGCGAAAGATTTGTGCAATCACACCAGTCCACAACTGCATCTTTGTCAAAGACTATTTGACCAAGATGGGCATCAAGACAGTTCCTCACCCTTCCCTATAGTCGAGACTTTGCTCCCTGTGACTTTTGGTGATTCTCTTAGCTCAATAAAACCCTAGAAGCTGTCCTTATGAGACAATTGAGGAGATGAAAGAGGTTGTGACGAGTGTCACTGACATGCTCACACAAGAAAACTTCCACAGAGCCTTCCAGAATTTGTTGGAACGATACAACGAGTGCATTGCAGTCGGAGGAGATTACTTCGAAAGGGACTAGAGTTTCATGTGGCCATACGAAAAAGTTTTGGAAACTTATTGAAGGAGAAAGATCAAAATAGCTCTACGCATGTTATACCGTACTCTACAACCAGGCAAGGATTAACTAGGAAATAAATGACAATATGACAGCAACGGATCCATTGTGTTACATAGATTAAGTGACGCCATAAGCAGTTAGCCGGAGAGAGTTTCAGTTAGAGAATTCGGAATAAAGTTTCTAGTTTCCGGTAGAAATAAGCTGAGGAAAAGGGGCTTTATAGGGTTTCTAGTCGAGAGTAAACATATTTCGGTATATTGGCTGTTACAGCAGATCGGTGATGGGACTATACAATGAAGAATCATGATGAAAAGGTTGGCGGCGGCAGACTTCGGAGTCAATCTTAACTGAGATCACGAATTTGAGATATGAAAGATTTAGCTTAGTGGTACTCGCTAGTGACAGGATTCTAATGACACACACATGGACACCCGTGTTCAACCAGTCAATTGTAGAAAATGACCCTGTCTTTCTGTTGTCCTTCTTGCTATGGATGTAAATTATGAAAAATCCATCGCACCGTACGGAGAAGAAGAAGAAGAAGAAGAAGAAGAAGAAGAAGATGGACTAAAAAAATGAAAAAAGAACAAAACTTTCACAAAAACACTCGACTAGTTACAACCACTATACATGATTTCCCCCCACTCTCTATCTGTACCTAAATCCAAAGGCAGATTCCATGAACAAACTTTCTTTCACAGAACTTCCCGCCCGTGTAACACTGTTCCGCTGGTCTGCTTTCCAATTGAATATAATATGTTAGCTTTCAAGTCCAATGTAAACAAGTTCTTCTTGAGCCTTCGCAAGTAATATTCAAATTCTACCCAATTTATATCATTATTTATTACTACACTACCATCTTACATTCATTAACCTTTATCCTCGAGTGAACTTCTGGACTTGATGATAGTATATTTGCCAGTTAGTTTTTGACATTCTATTCCATGAGCTCAGTTGCTCCTAAAAATACTAGAATGAAGATCTTCCCAAGATTCCAGTTTCTTTTCATGTCATACATAACACCTTGGTATTTCGTCATCATTTCTCTCTCGGCTCTGTTTAACCAGCATCATTGGAGACAAATTTTTATTAAGTTTCTTTTTCTTGCCCAATATCACTGTGTCAGGTTTAATATTTTCATTTTATAGCTGTATTGTAGCTGTAAGAATCGCATTGTCATATTGGATGGTGTATGACTTTGATCCGACTATTCTTTCTGGTGTATGTTCCGAGAACTTGATGCTGCATTCAATATTCAACTTTTTACAGATCGTCTAGTGGAGATAATTATAATGTATAGTAGCCGTCCTTCAGCAGAACCTTACAGTTGGATACCAGGTAGTTCACACTGTCTATGGCCTTGTATTTGTCGTTGCTGAGACCACTCATCTTTTTAAAACCATTGGTCATCAAACCTTTATCTTGGGTAGCCATCATAGTCATATTCTGATCAAAGTAGAACGATTTCTTTTTGAGCCAGTCTATAGAACCTTACTTATCGAGATAATTTTTGACTGATTTCACCCAGAAAATAATTGGCACGCTATTGGTGGGCCCATTCTTCCAATTTATTCTAGTTTTTATTTTTATTTATTTATTTATTTTATTTATTTATTTATTTTGCAATGGAAGTTATTGGTGTATTTTTGGCGACTCTTGTGCTGTTTTCTGATTCCGTCCTATTTGTAATCTAATATTGTCTAAAATACTTCGCCAATTTCGTGATAAAGGTTGTTCTGGCGGCTCTTGTTTCGTGTTGATATACCATTTTAAAGTTTTCATTTTGGGAGCTCATCAGATATTGCCCTGTGCTTACAATAGTGGCACGATGCTTATGGTCAATTCCTGGGAGACCCATACCTTCTGCTCCTCTGGACAGATATAGCCTCGGCAAACACTGATTTTTGTCTACTATTTTGTTAATATTTTCCATGCTTTAGTCCTTTTGTGGCCAGTCGACAATAGCAAAGCTGTATATTATCACATGCAGGTTAGTTGGTTAATGGCAGTTACATTGTATTTGTTTGCAACTTCTGTTTTACAGATTTTCCTTCCTTGGAAAGCTTCATCTCAATATCTCTGGAGAATTTATTTACGACCTGCAGGGGTCGACGTAAGTCAGCATCTGTGCCAGCATACAACTTGAGGACATCCATGAAGAGAAGGTGTTGACATATTTGTTCGGGTCTTGTTGGGTGCCTTGTCTCAGATTGCAAGCACTCCGAATTTTATTGACTAGCTTGCTTAACGGATTTATCACCAAAGTAAAGGAAATAAGCTATCCCCCGTGGAAGATTTTACTTCAGATCTTGATGTAAGAGGCTTTACAGTTCTATTAGTGTGGCATAGTACTATTTTGTCACACACACACACACACACACACACACATACATATATATATATATATATATATATATATATATATATATATATATATAGTTTCAGGTTGGTATTTTTCAAAGGTAAGATAACCAGTGATATATAACGAGGTTAATACAAGAGTGCTCAAGAGTGGTAGAGCAAGTTACACTTTCAATTTGCCTTTACATAAGCAGTAATGTGTTGCTACACAGTCATGGGCATGTTTTAAACTTCTAGTATTTAGTAAGTAGACACCTCTTCAGGCAACAACGCTTGTATTCAAAAGTGGAATTCTTAATGAAAAACAAAAATCAACTTTCAGCTTTTGAATATAAGCGTTGTTGCCCGAAGATGTCTCTACTTACTAAATACTAGAAGACTGAAACATGATCATGACTGTGTAGACACAAATTACTGCTTATGTAAAGGACAATTGAAAGTATATATATATATATATATATATATATATATATATATATATATATATATATATATATATACTCATGAGCAAAAAAATGGGTCAAGAGTGAAAGAAAGAAGAAATCGATTTTTCAATATTTTTCCATGAATTTTTGTTAATTTTAACTGAAAATTTCTATTTTGCAGATTTTGCAGATTATTATTATTATTATTATTATAGAATATAATAATAAGTGGGAAAATTAATCCTAAAAATGTTAAGACCGCATCTTGCCGAGAATATAAAAAACCGAATTGCAGGATTAAGGCAATCCAAAATAACTTACAAGCAGATTTTTGATATTTTAAGAAAAGAAAATGTGAAAACATCTCTTTCTGCAGTGAAGCGAATTGATCAAAGGTTCGAAGGCGAACGCTTGGTAAAAAGAAAATCTGGATCTGGTCGCCCTAGAGCATCCACTTTGAAGTACGACCACAGGCTTAAATTAACTGTTTCGAACGATCGGAAGAAAACTTATGTTCACCATAGCAAAGAATTCAAAACAGGGGCTGTAAATTCTCTTTCTAGATATACAATATCTAAACGATTGAAAGAAATAACATTTTCTTCTAAAAGGTGTGCAAAGTAGCCATTTTTATCTTAGAAGAACATCAATGATAAAAAAAGATTATGGCAAGAAAGATACAGACTGGTTCAGGAATGTTTTCAGGTTAAATGAATCAAGATTTTGTCTTGTTAGTGATGCTCCTGATGCTCCCGAATATTGCATTCGAAGAACCGGAGAAAGATTTTCACCAAGTTACATAAAAACGACATTTAAACACGGGAATGGAGGGATAATGGTCTGGGGAAATTTTACTGCAGCAGGAGTTGGAGAACTTCTTAGATGCGAGAAGTCAATCAATACAAAGGAATACATTCGAATGTTAGAAACAGGACTGTTACCAAATATCCAGAAGCTGGGAATATCTTAGAACATTATTTTTCAACATGATAATGCCCCTGCACACAATGCTAAAGTCACAAAAAAGGATTTTCTGATAATTCAATTGATCTGATGTTTTGGCCAGGTCAAAACTCCGATTTAAACCCAATTGAGAATATTTGGCCCATAATATCTCGTGCATTGGCTGGAACAACTTTTTCAAACAATGACAAACTGTGGGAAGCTGTGCAAAGCGAATGGAATAGCATCTCCTCTTCATAGAGTTCCACTTTGGTTGAGAGCATGTCTAAAAGGATTGATCTTTTAAAGAAATTAAAAGGGAATGCGATACCAGCCTAAGCATTTATTAAAGTAAATGTCTTGTTCTGTTATTAGTCTCGTTTAACTTTCTTTGTTCAATTGTTCTTTGTTCAATATAGCTTTTAGTGCAATAAAATGTATAAAATTTGTTTGGCCCATTTTTTTTTTTTTTTTTTTTTTGCTCACGAGTGTGTATATATATATATATATATATATATATATATATTATACATACATGGTCTTTCTGATTATTGGATTGATCTTATCTAAATCAAGATACTACAGTATCCATGTGTGAGACACTGTATTATATGACTTTTGGTAATCAATCAAAGTCATGCTTAGATTCATCTGCCTCTTCCTACATTCCTCAAGAAGAATCTTATTGATCAATAACTGGTCAGTGATGCTTAGACACTTCCTTCTGCACTTTACTTGCTCTTTATTCAGGTATCCTTCATATATGTGTGTATGCGTGTATATTTCCCCCCTTTTTTTTATCAATGTTCTTATCAGTTTGTTCAAGCAATTTTCTTATCATATGGTCCAAGCTGGGGATGGGGCATTCTACCAGATGCTAAACATTCACCCGCTATCTCATATATTCCAACAGAGAGATATTTTTTACCATCCCTTTAAGTGCGATTGTTTAAATCTCTCTTGCACTTGGTTCACCTGGTAGTTTTAAAATTATTTTTCGTGAATCCAGTTGCACCTATAATTACTAGAATGTGTGGGGGGGTGTAAGACTAAATATTGTAGACACATTTGTGCACTTAGGTGACACAGTCTCCAGAGATTGCTCCCTGGATACGAAGATATATCATCGCATTCAGAAAGCAAGCATAGCATTTGGAACACTAGAAAAGTGATTGCAGTGTGATCGTGGGATCTCTGTCAAAATCATAATCAGTGATTGCTCGACCTGTGTATTTTCTGTTTTACTTTACTCGTTAGAGTGCTGGAAAACACAGCATCAGCACTTAAAGCAACCTGAGAAATTCCATCAGAAATGCCTCAGGCAAATTTTGAATGTAAAATGGCAGTCGCTGACTCCTAACACGGACATTTTCAAGAAAGCTGTTTGAGTATTCAAGCGATAGTAATGGAGAACCGGTTGCGCTGGGCAGATCATGTTGGTCGGATGGAGGATGTGAGGCTACCCAAGCACTTGTTTTACGGCAATGCTTAGGACTGGGAAACGTCCTCAGCATGGTCGAAAGAGATACTTCAAGGATTGCATAAAAGACGATCTTAAAACCTTCACAATCCCTGTTCAGAACTGGGGAAACTCTAGCGAAATGACGACCTAAATAGAGAAGGCTAGTGAAAGGTAGAACTGAAGTTTTTGAAATGGAAAGAATCGATCATGCTGAACTCAAGAGAAACATTGGGAAATGTAATGTGTTGGTTTTTCCTAATGCGTTGAACAGTTCGAAATGTGAAACTTGTGATCGGATGCTCCTCTCGAAATCTGCTTATATTAACCACAAAAAGAAATATTAGGTTGGTGCAAAAATAATGTCGTTTTATGACAAGTATATATCAAACCGACATTATTTTTGCGCCAACCTAACACATGTTGTGGGCAGAGGGAACAGAAAAGCGGGGGCAAAAGTGAAACAAATTTCAACACTCAACCTTGTCTGCCACATACGTGTCAGACTGTGCAACTCAAATGTTGGCCTGAAAAGTCACCTTCGGGCTAATGAACGTGGTTTGGATGTCACTGACGATTCACCCAGCAACATTGATGAGAGTGGTGATGAGCACTGAGATGGCTAGCATCTGTTAAGACGTAGCAATTGCCGTGTGTGTGTGTGTGTGTGTGTGTGTGTGTGTGTGTGTGTGTGTGTGTGTGTGTGTGTGTGTGTGTGCGCGTGCGCATTGTTATGGCTTTCTGAGACCATAATAGTTTTAATGATCGTTTCTATTTCGGTAAATGTAGCTTTCTCATTACATCACGTATTTTGAAAATGACTGGATACATTCAGCAAAAGATGGCATTATGGCGATAGTCTAGGAAGCGACTTCCTCCCAAGAAGGACGCAACATTTACACGGTACAAAATAGACATCGTTTGTAATTGTCTGTTTACTGGCCGGAAATAACTCTTCTGTTTATTTCTGCATTTAAGAAGCAGACTGAAATAAAAAAAAAAAGAAGAAAAATGAAGAAATGAACGAAAGGAAGAAGAAAAAGTGAGAGTAAAGAAAAAAGGTACATAAAAAGAAGAAGAAGAAGAAGAAAAAGAAGAAGAAGAACAAGAACAAGAACAAGAACAAGAACAAGAAATGATGACGACAATAAGGAAAAAGAAAAACGAAAAAGAGAAAGAAAATTAAACAAATAAAAAGAAAAAGAATCATCATCATTATTATCAATAATATCTTCACTCCGGTCGCTATATATATATATATATATATATATATATATATATATATATATATATATATATATATATAGAGAGAGAGAGAGAGAGAGAGAGAGAGAGAGAGAGAGAGAGAGAGAGAGATGGATAGAGAGAGAGAGAGGGGGGCAGCATCTTCTCATTCAAACAAATGTTATTGAAGAACACGGAATTCTTCTGTTTTATTATCTTCCTTTTCATCTTCTCCAATATCCGAATAGTTTTCTTTATGTCTTTTTTTCAAAATTGTATAAGTTGGATCCTTAGCGAGCGCTTTCGACAGAGATATCTCTATCATCCTCAGGCATGTTGTAGAAATTATGTTTTTTTTTTCCTTTTTCCTTATTATATATATATATATATATACATATTTTTATTATAGTCACGTGGTGGCTTATTATGAATTAGCTGGGCGGATTTTTTATTATTATTATTATTATTATTATTATTATTTAATATATATAATAAGGAAAAAGGAGTCAGCTGGCTGCTTTCGCCCTTGCTTTATCAAAGCTGTATCGCGGGAACACACACGCACACACACACACACACACACACACACACACACACATATATATATATATATATATATATATATATATATATATATATATATATATATATATATATATATATGTAATTCTTGGTTCGTTCAAAGTTTATACAACCATATTTCTACATTACCAATTTAATTGAAATTTTCAGAAAATCTATCTGTAAAGTCAATGAATGTTTGCATGTTATTAAAATAATTTTACATTGCGAATTATAAAAATATTAATTAAAATATAAATATTTTTCGAAGTCGTTTCTGCGAGACTGCCCGGTTTTATTTCTGGTAGCTTCCGTTTCAACTACTCTCGAATTACAAGATAATTAAAAAAAAAACAAAAAAAACTTACTCATGCAGAGAGTGATCCGTGCTGAAATAATAACATTATTATTTAAAAAAGCTATTCTTAACATGGGGAAGGGAGGGTGTTTTGCACCTATTCTGTACTTTAACCTTACAATTGAATAAAAACATATCATAAAACTTTAATTAAACGTGGAAATACGATTTTAAAAATAACGCGAATCACTCTCTGCATTAGCACCGAAAAATGTTACTAAACATTTATTAATAATTTCTCACTTTTACAAACATTTGATTTTAAATTTCTTTTTAAATGACGACTTTTATCGACTTTTTTTTAATAGTATTTGCGGATGGGTATGTTGACAACAAATATCAGTTACATTTTGTAAATATCCCACCCAATGGTGTTTATTCCGGAATCCGTTGTTAACATGGAGAGGTTGAGGGTGTTTATTCTGAAAGCCGTTCTTAACATTTGTGGAGGTGGACCTAATGTAAAAAAAATATAAATAAATTTTTAAAAAACTAAATCATTTACTGATAACTTCTCACTTTTACAAATAGTTTTAATTTACATGCGCAGATGAACAAATTGTTGAATAGTGCGAAAACAAAACGTTTTTGTAATAAATTTCGGGATAATTTTTTGGGTAAATATTTACATTTAGGTCCACCTCCACAATTTTTTAAATGACGACTTTTAGTGATAAATAAATTTACTTCTCCGCAACTTTTATTGATAAATAAATCTACATCTCTGCAACGGGCACTGAACCCCTCCTTTTTTTTTTCTTTTAAATAGTATTTTCGGGTGGGTATGCTGACAACAAATATCAGTTAAATTTTGCAAATAGTTACCCCCTCCAAAAGTGGTGTTTATTCCGGAAGCTGTTCTTAAGATGAGGAAGTTGGGGGTGCATATAAGGTGAGCCTAATCTAAAAATAAAAAAACAAGTTTTTTAAATGATTAAAATAATTTCTCACTTTTACAAACATGCGCACATAAGCAACTATTTTTTATTAACTTTTTTTACTTTTTTTATTTAAAAATTAGTAAATTTCAATGAATAGAATAATAAATCATTTATCATTAATATGTGTTTTTGGTTTTGTGTTGAATGAAACTTTTTTTTTTCATTACAACAATAATGAACCAATTTAAATCTTCCGGCGTGCGTTTAAGGGTTACGAAATTATCAATAAATCGTTTAGTTACTAAGCCAACGTCAGTAAATAAAAAAATGTTACGTGCGCATGCCTTCACTAGGGGGAGGGGGCGACCATTAAATAATTATGCTGGTCGCCATGGAACTCAACGCCCAAGGATTACCTAAAGTGGCACTTATGCACGTATGTTATCGTGCTATTTTTTAAAATAGTATTTTCATGTTAAATTCAAATTTTACAATATGTTTTTCTTTTATTAATTTGTTAGGTGAAAGTACAGATAACCCGGTCGGTTTCTAATGTGTGGAAAATCTAGCCCCCCCCCCTCCAAAAAAAGGGGGTACTCTGGATAATAACAAAAAATTTAAATTGTCTCAGTCTCGAAAGATTTCTTCTCTACTGAACGAGGAAAAAAAACCTCCTGTTTCTCTCCCCCACTCTCTTCCTCTCTTAATATCTCTCTCTATCCATCTCTCCCTTTCCCTCTCTCAATCTATCTTTCTCTCTATATCACCCTCTCCATCTCTCTTTGAGCCTCTTTCTCTCTCTAACTCCCTCTATCTCTCTCCTTTCCTCTGTCTCATCCCTCTCTGTTTCTAACTCTCCCCCTCTCTCTGTTTATCTATCAATCCCGTTATCTCTCTATCTCCTTTTCTTTCTCTATTTTCCTCTCACTTTCTCTTTTCTATCTATATATCTTCCTCCCTATCTGTCCATCTCTAATCCCTCATCCTATTTTAGTCTCCTAAATTAATTACAGTGAATAAGGTATTGCCAAAACATGGATAAATCCTATTTTAGTCACCTAATTTACTGACTGAGAATAGAAGTTATTTGGAAATTACTGCTACCTTGGACAGCACCAGAAGTAACTGATAAAACCTTTCTAATTAAATTGATTTTGGCAGTCATTTGGTAACAAAATGACATAGCCTTAGCCCTTGCTGCATGAGGAATACCTGCGACCTTGCTGCCAAGTAGAAGAATTATTTATTTTACTTTAAAACATTCAATTTTTCAAAAATCTCATCTTCGACATCTCCAAAATATCCAATATGGGAAAAATATTGCAAAAATGCAAACTTATTGCTTAGGATGAATGCACAATGGTACGCAAAAAATCACTTGAGGCTCTTGGTCGATCCTTGCAAGATTTGCATGGCAATATCAGACCATTTGAGAATGCAGTAATATTGCTTACAGGAGATTTCAGACAAATGTTACCTGTTATTCTTCAATCAACACCAGCAGATGAAATAAATGCTTGCCTCAAATACTCTACTTTTTGTTCCATATGAAGACATTAAACTTAACTCAAAATATGCATGTCCAGTTGCAGACTGTTCGATCTGCACAAAAATTTTTGCATCACTTGTGGGAAATTAGGTACGAAAAAGTGCCAGCTGATCAGAGTTAAGGGCAAAATTCTTTGACTTTTAACTTCTGTGATTTCTGTAATTTTATTTCATCAAAAGAAGAGTTAGTTTAAAAGGTTTTGCAGATATTCAAATTATAAGAATTCCACTTGACTGAGTGAATGAGCTATTCTTGCAGGTCAATACAAAGACGCCCATGAACTTAATGCTATCATTTAATGTAAAATTCCAAGTGAGGTAGTCAAATACAAATCCATCGACACTGTTGTGAAAGCAGATAAAGTGGTTAATTATCCAACAGCTATATTTGCCAGGGATGCCACCGCATGTATTGCAACTGAAATTTAATGTACTAATTATCAAGTTGTGAAATATAAACCAACCAAAGTTTTGCAATGGCACATAGCTTGCAGTAAAAAAAAATTAACAAACAATATCATAGAAACAACAATCTTAACAGGACCTTTCACAGATGAATATATCTTCATTCCATGCATTCCTATGATTCCACCGGATACATCATTACACTTTAGGAAATTGCACTTTCCAATTTTATTGTCATTTGCAATAACCATCAACAAAGCACAGGGAACAATCTTTACAATTGTGGGTCTTACAGTTACATACTGACTGTTTTTTCACATGGACAATTTATGTTACGTATTCAACAGTCACCAAACCAGAAAATCTCTATATCAGCTAAGAAAATGGAACAACAAAAACTGTGTACCCATGCAAAATGGAAAATTAAACCTATAAGAAGCATGCTTTTTCTCATTTTGGAACTTTTTCCATTGCGCCAATTTGAGCCACAGCAATGCGTGGCAGGGTACAGCTAGTATATATATATATATATATATATATATATATATATATATATATATATATATATATATATATATATAAGTGAACGTGTCTGTGTGTCTGTGTGTCTGTCTGTCTGTGTGTCTGTGTACATTTTCCTACGCAATAACTCTGTCAATTTTTAGTCTACAGACTCGAAATTTGATATACAGGGTACTGAGGTTTGGAAAAATCTTTGTGGTCTGTTTTCGGCCAGAAATTTTGCTGTTAAAGGGTCAAAGTTCAACGATTTGATGTTTGAGAACTCTACCAAACTTCTCCGACAATTCGGAGTGTAAACACTTGAAATTTTAGATATAGGTTCCTTGGACACGGATCTAACTTAATAACTTGCTTTGAGTCCAAAACAATGAATTTTAAGGAGTCATAATAGGCGTCAAAGTTTAAAAAATTTACCTTTTATTTTGCTCAACATACACCTCCAAACACCCGGGAAACGCCGGGTACCCATGCTAATATATATATATATATATATATATATATATATATATATATATATATATATATATTGCAATTAGGAAGGGAAGACTTTTATGATTCATGATTAAAAGTAAATTTGTATATATATAAATATACATTCCTTTAATGTTCTCTCCAAAAAGAGGGGGAAGGGGGGAACAGGAGAGAAAAAAAAGATAAATTTTCCTTTCCTGTTCCCCCCTCCCCCCTTTTTTGGAGAGAAGATTAAAGGAATATATATATATATTTATATATATACAAATTTAATTTTAATCATGAATAATAAAAGTCTTCCCTTCCTAATTGCAATATTTAAATTTTGTATCCCTAAAAACATTATGAAATATATATATATATATATATATATATATATATATATATATATATAACGCAATCATGAAGGGAAGACTTAAATTCATGATTAAAAACGTTTAAAATAAAGTCAACGTTTAAAATAAAGTTAACGGGGTGAAAAGAAGAAAAGAAAAAAATGCCGGAGTCAGCTGACCGGTTTCGCCCTCACTTTATCAAAGCTCTATCGAGGGATTTGTTTTGGAAAGATAAAACGAATGGGAATCGAAAATATTTACAAATAAAATCACGTTGCTTTACCTTATGTATGGGGGGGCGGTAATGGGGAAAAAGCGATTAAAATACAGCAACGTTATGTTACTCGTTTTGTTAACATATCGTTGCTGTATTTTAATCGCTTGCCCCATTACCCCCATACATAGCGTAACGCTACGTGATTTTATTGGTACATATTTTCGATTCCCATTCGTTTTTTTTTCTCGAAAACAAATCTCTCGATACAGCTTTGATAAAGTGAGGGCGAAACCGGTCAGCTGACTCCCCCATTTTGTTCTCTTCTCTTCACCTCGTTAACTTTATTTTAAACGTTTTTAATCATGAATTTAAGTCTTCCATTCATGATTGCGTTATATAAATTTTGTAGCTCTCATCATCATGATATGTGTGTGAGGGGGGTGTATATATGTGTGTGGGGGTGTGTGGATGTGTGGATGTGCGTGGGGGGGTCACAAAATAGTATTACGCCACACTAATAGAACTGTAACAACTCTGGCATCAAGATCAGAAGAAAAATCTTCCAAAGGTATAGCTTATATCCTTTACTCTTTTTCTGGCGATAAATCCGTTAAGCAAGCTACTCAATAAAAGTCGGAGTGACTACAATCTGAGAAAGCCCCCAACAAGACCCGAACAAATATGTCAACACCTTCTCTTCATGGATGTCCTCAAGTTGTATGCCGGCACAGATGCTGACTTACGTCGACCCCTGCAGGTCGTAAATAAATTCTCCAGAGATATTGAGATGAAGGTTTCCAAGGAAGAAAAATCTGTAAAACAGAACTTGCAAACAAATACAATGTAACTGCCATTAACCAACTAACCTGCATGTGATAATATACAGCTTTGCCATTGTCGACTGGCCACAAAAGGACTAAAGCATGGAAAATATTAACACTGTACAAAATAGCATACAAAAAAAACAGTGTCTGCCGAGACTATATCTGTCCAGAGGAGCAGACGGTATGGGTCTCTCAGGAATTGACCATAAGCATCGTGCCACTATTGTAAGCCCAGGGCAATATCTGATGAGCTTCGAAAAGCAAAACCTTAAAATGGTATATAAACATTACGAAACAAGAGCCGCCAGAACAACCTTTATCACGAAATTGGCGAAGCATTTTAGACAGTACTATCTTACGAATTCGACAAAATCAGACAACAGGTCTGTTAAAAAATAGCCCAAGAGTCGCCAAAAATACATTAATAACTGTCACTGCAAAAAAAAAAAAAAGCTGAAAGAATGGGCCAACCCAGTAGCGTGCCAAGTATTTTAAATTATCTATTTGGTTGTTTGGTTGTTTTACGGCATATCAACCCTTTTCAGGTTATTTAATGCCGAATCTAGTGATTTTTAAGAAAAACTTTTAATAGAATATATATTTTTTTTTTCAAGTCAATTTCTATTTAGCCCATAGTGGGGACCCTAACAGGTACTACTACTCCGGGTCAGAGTGGACCTGGGAGTAATGGCAATTAAAGGGTTGCTCCACACTCCCCAAAGCCTGCAAGCTGGGGCCTCATCATCGGATATTGTTTAAGGTCATAAACAGGACCAAAATTATCTCGATAAGTAAGACTCTATAGACTGGCTCAAAAAGAAATCGTTCTACTATGATCGGAATATGACTATGATGGTTTAAAGAAAGAATACACTGAGGATGGAGTTTAACTCCGAAATATATTTAAATTATAAATTTCAAGCAAGTAAAATTTTTGTTTGTTTTCGTAAAATTGCATTGTAAATTGGCTTTCAAACGTATTTTATTTTATTCAAATTATGCTGTATATTTTATTTTATTCAAATTATAATGCGTATTTTATTTTATTCTAATTAAATCAACGCTTCTATAACGGAACTCACATCCCTCACACACACACACACACACACACATTTTTTTATTTAATATATATAATAAGGAAATAGGAAAAAACATAATTTCTACAACATGCCTGAGGATGATAGAGGTATCTCTGTCGAAAGCGCTCGCTATGGATCCAACTTATACAATTAAAAAAAAAATGCAAAGAAAACTATTCAGAGATTGGAGAAGATGAAAAGGGAGATAATAAAACAGAAGAATTCCGAATTTGTTTGAATGAGAAGATGATGCCTAAATATACACAATTTAAATTGCACGACGCAGCGGCTCAGGGTGAAACCGACACTCGGAATTTCAGAGTTAATTTAATTAAGAGGCAAATTGCCATTGCCCACGAACTTATTAACAGCTATTACTCTGAAGCCCTTGGGTTAGAAAATCAACTAAAAATATAATTACCGCGGAACAATTTACCTCCATTCAACACAATCTCTTAAAAATCCTCAAACAATTCGAACACTCACATAGAATAAATCTTCAAAATAAACTCAACACCCTGTATAAAGGCAACATATTATTACCCCCCAAAAAAACACAAAATTATACTAATCTTTCTAACCAACAACTAACGGAGCACCATAAAGAATTTCACTCTGGCCCAATTTTTTTTTTTTTTTTTTTACATGGAGTTCACCACTTATCAAGGCCCAAGGGCCACTCGGGGATAAAGGTTATTGTGTGCACAGTAATCAATGGGATAGTGTAGTAATAGTATTGGAGAATTGATAAAGTATCATTACTTAAGGGGGCGGTTCATCAGGAATTTGTTTGCGTTGGACTTCAAGATATCCAGGTTGAAGTCGGGAGGGAAACAGGCAAGCGGAACAGAGTTCCACAGGTGTGCAGTTCTAAGAAAGAAGCTTTGTTCATGGAATCTACATTTTGATTTAGGAACAGATAAGGAGTGGGGGAAATTATTGACGGTGGTTTCAACTAGTCGGGTGTTTTTTGAAAAAGATTGGTGCGGGGGGACCAGAGAATGGAGCTCAGATGAGCACTTGCCATGGAAGTAACGATAGAACAAAGATAGGCTTGCTACGTCCCTTCTGTGGGAAAGAGGTTGCAGGGAAGAGAAGAGGGCATCCCCCACCAAGCCACGAAGTCTATTTTGTACTCTGTCAAGGCAGGATAGGCTGTTTTTAGTAGCTCCTGCCCAGATGTGGCAGCAGTACTCCATCCTTGGACGTACTTGGCTTTTATATAGATAGAGAATTGCATCATTAGTGAGATATCTTCTGGAGCAGTAGAAGGATCCCACCATTTTCCCAACGACCTTGGCCAAAGACTTGATGTATGTGTTACATTTAAGATCAGGAGTAAAGGTCAAATCCAGAAGCTTATCAAAACATGGGGCCTCCCCTAGACGAGAGTCATCCATTTCAATTGATGCCAGATGGGGATCAGAGCGTTTATGATGTAGAGATAGGAGCTTGGTCTTAGATGCATTAAAGGTAACCAGCCACCTCTTCCTCCACTGTATCACGCGCTCAAGATCAGAGGAGAGAGAATCAGAGAGAACATCATCATTTACGGCCTTTGATGTGTTGCCATAGATTGTCGTGTCATCAGCATAGATGTCAACGAAAGATTTTAGTATGTGTTTTGGGAGATCATTGATGTAGATCAGGAAGAGAGTTGGGCCCAGGATGGACCCCTGAGGGAATCCAGCATTAATACTGTGGGCTTCTGATTTCTGCCCATCAACCACTAATCTTATGAGCCTATCAGAGAGAAATGATATAATGATCGAGAAAACATTTCCAGTTATACCGTAGCTGGAAATCTTGTGTAGTAGGCCTTTATGCCAAACCTTATCGAAGGCCTTGGATATGTCAAGAGCAATTGCCCTCGAAATGAAGCCTTTGTTGAGAGATTCGCTAATCCTATGAGATATAACCGTTAGCACATCTGCTGTAGATCTAGCAGAACGGAAATCATATTGCGTGTCGCTAAGAAGGTTATTTCTGCTGAGGTGGTTGACTACTTCTCTATTCATTGTGGATTCCAGCAACTTACTCATGACATACAGGAGACTTACTGGTCTGTACTGAAAGGGAGATGACTTATCACCTGAATTCTTAAATACAGGGCAAACTGATGAGGTTTTCCAGGGTGTTTGGGAAGCACTTCTCCTTAAGGTAACGTTTAAACAGTTTGGTAAGTATGGGGGTAAGTTCTGGTTGTAATTTTTTTAACACTATAATTGGAATACCGTCAGGACCAGTTGCTTTACTGGAGTCAAGGTTCTTGATTAGCTTGGCGACCTCATGCACAGATATTTGTATGTTGCATAACGTGTTGTCTGTTATAGGAGGAAATACGGGGAGTTGATGCCCTTCGTTGCACAGGGTAGAATTTGCCGCAAACTTCTTGGCAAATAGTTTGGCCTTGTCGGATGCTGACAAGATGACCTCTGGTCCATTTGGTAATCGTTGGGATAGAACGCACGTTTCTGTTCAGGATCCTATTTGCTATTTGCCAGAACTGGTGGGAACGGATTGAGCATATAGTTCTCTTGCATTTTTTATTACTCTTTTACAGTGGTTGCTGGCGGTCCTGAAAGCAGCTTTAGTTTCAGTGCATCTATTACGTTGGTAGATATGGAAAAAGTGATTTCTGTGTGCGATGGTAGAAGCACATTCTAGGGAGAACCATGGCTGGCTGTTAGGTTTTTGTTGGAATTTTTTGGATGGTATGAATTGGTCTATGCCTACAATTAACCATTCGGTCAGGTCTGATACTATAGAGGACACATCCTTTTTAAACATGGAATGGAGTGGTAGATCAGATATGAATGTACGGAAGCTATCTCAGTCCGCATAGAGTATCGGTATACAGTACGGTGGAAAGGTACGTCTGTAGATTTATTATATCTCATTTTCATCTTAACTGATACAACGCATCGGTCGAAGGATCTCAGAGGAGATAGAACGGAACATGAGCATAGCTTTGGGGAAGTGGATAGAAAAAGGTCTAGAAGGTTTGCGTACTATCAACCCTTTTTAGGTTATTTAATGCCGAATCCAAAGATTTTGAAGAAAAAATTTTTAATAGAATATATTTGTTGTTTTCAAGTCGGTTTCTATTTAACCCATAGTTGGAACCCTAACAGGTAATACCTGGGTCAGAGTGGACCTGGGAGCAATGGTAATTAAAGGGTGGCTCCACACTCCCCAAAGCCCACAAGCTTGGGCCTCACCACTGGATATAGTTTAAAGTCATATCCAGGACTCCCATTGAGGGACTTTTACCCTCTGCAGGGGGGGGGGCAGTCGGTGTATTCTAATGCCCCACCGACAGGGCCTCTAATAATTGGAGATTATAAACCAGGATATTTATTTGACAACGTAAAAACCCATAAACCTAATTTCTCACTTCGTCCCATAATCTCACAGGTGACAACCCCAATATATAACTTATCAAAAAAAAATCGATGAACTCATCACAGCGTAAAATCCACTGAGAAACTCATGCAGGTTCTTCAAGCCACTAAAATTAACAATAAAATCAACTGACATTATCATTGACAGCATGTATAACAATCCAACCTTTACTCCATTTAAAATGAGTTCAGCCATCCTAAAGAAGTTATTAATAATGTGTACAACTAAAATTCCATTTTATGATCATCTGGGAAATATACATACACAGGTAGATGGCGTAGCTATGGGTTCCCCATTGGAACCAACATTCAGTAACTTTTATATGGCCACCCTGGAGAATAAGGTGTTCGACTTGATAACGAAGCCTATTTATGTTCGATATGTGGACGATGCATTGATTCTTGCCGATAACATAGAGGAAATAGAATATTTAAAGAGTACATTTCAAAGTAATTCTGTTCTTATCTTCACATACGAACTAAGTATCGATAACAAAATCTAGTTTTTAGATGTTCTCATTGACTCTAGCAGCGACGAATTTATCACCTCCGTTTTTAAAAAAAAAACTACACCCGTCTAATTCCTGTATTTTAAATTTTAAAAGCGAATGTCCATATCGTTATAAAACCAATATAATAAAGAATCTTATACATCGTGCGAAGGTGATTTCCTCAAACAAAAAGATATTCTTTAATAAATTAAAAAATATAAAACAAGTTTTAGTCAGTAACCAATTCCCAAACTCTCTTGTAGATAAACAAATAAAACTAGCGATTGGTGCCCGGCGTTGCCCGTGTGTTTGGGGGGGGGAGCAAAAAGTGTTAGTAGACAGACAGGTTCGAATCCGTACCGCGACGGAGGAAAAGAAAGTTAAAAAAAACGTGACGTCTTTGCCGTTGCTTCCATCGCCAAACCGAAAGTGATGTAGGTTTAAATTAACGCTAGTCAATCGAAAAGAGGGTATGACTTTCGAAAATATCGGCGAAAAAGCGATCTCTCCCTGCAGAAAAGTGCCCAGTTAAGAGTGAAGGAATTAATGTTTTTAGCTAATTTTTCGATATTTGTCGTCCGAAGGATCATGCTTCAAAACGATATCAATATCGTGAAAATTCGTTGCCTCTGTCGAAAGTTTTAGGCAAACATACATACATATATATACATACATACATGCATACATATATACATACATACATTTAAGCCGATTTATATTGTAGAAGATGACCTTCCATTCTTGTAATAAATAATTTTACCAAGAATTCTTCGTAAGTTTTGGTTTCGATTTCGATTATAGCTGAAAGAAGTCAAGTTATATATACATATCTTTTTTCTTCATAGGTTTTAGTTTCGATTTTGATTCAAGCTGATAGATCCAAGTCATATGGATATTTTTTTTAACTTTTGAAATCACAACTTTATAATATATAAGAATCGATAGAAAAGTGACTCTATAATTATATATATCGAAATTTGCATAAATCAAAATACATTTAAGCCTATTTTATGACCGGGTTGCGCCGGACGTCCCTGCTAACTTAGAGAAATACTTTTGCAGTTTTAACAAAAGAGCTACAATAATAGCAGGGCGTCTCCATTTACGCTGAATGCCCACAGAATGCCAACATCAATATATTACATATGAAAGAGTCTGTTGTGGAATTTCCACAGGTCCCGCTAATCTAAAATAAATATTAATATTTATGTCGTAATCGCCACCAAATATCAAAGCTCATTACAAACACAATAGGAAGCAGAGCTTGTAATGCTGAAAATAAATGAAGACTGTAAATTAAAATTTACAAGAAAATTTATTGTTCGACAGAATACTCAAAAAAAATTATTCAGAAATGCTATTTTTCCTCTTTACACGGAAGAAAAACATTAGAAAATTGCTAGTATAGTTGAACTAAGTTATAAAATGCTAAAAAAAAAATATTCTAACATGTTCATATCGTGTGAAAATGTGTGAAAATGGAAAACAAACCGAATATAGGAAGTCCAGAATGCATGAAAATTTGATTTTTTTCTTTTATTTCTGTTGCCGTTTCTGTTATCATGTGTATTAGTTTCTGCATTTAATGATTTTCCTTAATATTTCTGCCATTTATATTATTATTATTATTATTATTATTATTAGCTCACATGGAGCTTTCACACAAGTCAGCAAACGATCGGTTTGGAGATCTGTGGTGTTCTCTGGAAGCTGAGTGACAACAAGTCTTCCCAGACGTCCAGCTCTCTCCACCTCCTTCGCTAGCATTTGCAAATAAATTTGCTTCATCGCAACAGCCTAATGCCATTGATTTCTCACTGGTAGTGGCCATTGGTTTACATTGGAATTTGAGTGGCCCTATTATTATTATTGTTATTATTATTATTGTTGTTGTTATTTTTATTTTTATTATTGTTGTTATTGTTGTTGTTATTTTTATTATTATTGTTGGTATTTTTATTAATATTATTATTGTTATTATTATTATCATTATTATTGTTAATATTATTATTGTTGTTGTTATCATTGTTGTTGCTATCATTTTTATTTTTTATTATTATTGTTATTTTTATTTATTATTCTTATTTTTATTATTATTATTGTTATTGTTATTTTTATTATTATTATTATTATTATTATTTTATTATTATTATTATTATCATTATTATTATTATTATTATTATTATTATTATTATTATTATTTTTATTATTATTTTTATTATTATTATTATTATTGGTGTTGTTGTTATTATTATTGGTGTTGTTATTGTTATTGTTATTATTATTATTATTATTATTATTATTATTATTATTATTATTATATACTCGCTAAAAGTTTTCACACAGGCGATCACTGGCAATCGCTCACCGACAATACTCTGCGGTTTTCCATGGACTCCGAGTAAGAACAAATCTCTCCAGATTTTCAGTGCACTCTATCTCTTTCGATAACCATTATAAATGACTTTGAGTTATCGCAACAGCCGATTATCATTGATTTCTCGCCATTGTTATTCCCATGAGTTTAGGTGGCAAAAAGCCTTCCAAAGTGTTCGCCGCATATTTCCAGTCAAGGTCTGGGTAGTGCTCTTCCTCATTGGTACTTGTATTCAACCTTTAAAATTCATTTCGTATGGCATGAACCGCGGCTGTAACAACCATTTATTTTGTGGGAGCACGGTTCTCTTAGTCTTATAGGGTCATGTTTTTTGTTGTTTTATTTATATTTCAACTTCTATATGATTGGTTAGTGTTTATATTTTATATGTGTTGGTTTCCACATTCAAAATTAATCTAAAGATTGTAGCTATTTTCATTATTTCCGTGCGTTGCATCTTCTCAGCCGTCTTTCTGATTCCAATTTTTTCCAATTCTTTTTGGATGTTTTTCGGGATTTTCCCTGATGATCCCATGATTATTGATGGTATTTTGACTTTTCCAATATTCTATATCTTCTTCAGTTTTCTGGCTTCTTATGGTAAATTCTAGTGTTGAGATGATTAATCGGATTCACAAATCAGAAAAATCAGCATTTTTATGAGATATCGAAATCGGTATCGACATCGGAAAAATTAGTGCCTATTTTCCGATGCCAAAAACGATTCCTTTAATTGTTAAATATTTTTAGTTTTATTTATTTCAAAATAGTAGTTCAGCCCGGCTTTGCTCAGGCCCTATGTACTCTTCATAACTTTATGTGGATATGTATATATATATATTAAAAAGTTTGACTCATATCCAGGTAACCTACATCTAAAATTTCAAGTGTTTAGACCAAAAACTGGTTTAATAGTTTGCTAGAGATAACAACGGTCAAATCCTTTGAACTTCGACCTCTTCACAGTCAAATTTTCGGCCAAAAACCGATTTAAAAACTTGCCCTATGTCTGAATAAACTTTATGTAAAATTTCAAATGTTTAGAGCAAATATCGGGTAAGTAATTTGGTAGAGACCGCAGAGGTCAAATTTATTTTAACTTTGACCCCAATTTTGACTCCTTAACATTTATTGTTTTGGGCTCAAATCAAATTAAAAGTTTGATCCATGTTCAAGTAACCAACTTTCAAAATTTCAAGTGTTTAGACCCAAAATTGGCAGAGGAATTTGGTAGAGTTTTCAAAGGTCAAATCGTTGAACTTTGATCCCTTGACAGCCAAATTTCTGGCCGAAAACCGATTAAAAAGCTTTTCCCCAATCTCAATACCCTTATTCATTCTCGAGTCTGTAGACTGAAAATTGACAGAGTAATTTGGTAGGGAAATGTACACACACAGATACACACACGCACACGCACACACACACACACACACACACACAATTTCACTTTTATAGATTCTAACAGTTTAGCCCGGCTTTGTTCAGGTCCGATGCACTGTTCATAACTTGCCATACGTGTGAATACACTTTATGTAAGATTTCAAATGTTTAGATCAAAAATTATCTGAGACCGCAGAGGTAATTTTTTTATAACTTGAACCTCAATTTTGACCCCTTAACATTTATTATTTTGGTCTACAATCAAAATAGAAAGTTTTACCCATGTCCAAAAAAAAAATACGTTTTAGGAAAATATGCACACGCAAACACACATAGACAATTTCACTTTTATAGATATATAGATTTAATTTTCCAATACTAGCAATAAAGATAAAACGATAAATATTCATTGATTTTGAACTGGCAATAAAATTAAAATCTATCGATCATTCCAAAAGTGTATGTTTTATTTGAAGATTGAATGATTCGAAAGACCAGACGAGTGTGAAATTGTTTTTAATAAATATTATTTATTTAATATAAAATTGAATTTTGTTTTTCCAAATTTTCGAATAATAAAATATTTATCTACAGGAAATTGGACAGTTGTTTTTTTGTTTTGTTTTTTTTTTTGTTTGTTTTTAATCCAAAATTGGCAGAGAAAATTGGTAGAATCTGCCAAGGTCAACTCTTTTAACTTTGACCTTTTGGCAGCCAAATTTTCGCCCTGAAACTGATTAAAATGCTTGCCGCATGTCTGAATACTTATTATGTATAAATTTGAAATGCTTACACCCAAAATTGACTGAGTACTTTACTAGGCATCGCAAAGGTCAAATCTTTTGAACTTTGACCTCTTAGCGGCTCAAATTTTCGATCCAAACCGATGAAAAAGCTTGGTATATGTCTGAATACCCTTTATGTAAAATTTCAAATGTTTAGACCAGAAATTAGCTGAGTAATTTAGTAGTGACCGCAGAGGTCACATTTTTTTTTTAATTTTAACCCTGATTTTGACCCCTTAACATTTAGTTTTTTGGGCTCTAATTAAGTTAAAAGTTTGATCCATGGCCAAATAACCTTCCTTTAAAATTTATAGTGTTTAGATCAAAAATTAGCGGAGGAGTTTGGTAGAGTTTCCAAAGGTCAAATCGTTGAACTTTGACCCCTTGACAGACAAATTTCTGGCCGAAAACTGATTAAAAAGCTTTTCCCAAATCTCAATACCTCTTATGTGAAATCTCGAGTCTGCAGACTAGAAATTGACAGAGTAGTTTGTTAGGGAAATGTGGACACAAAGACACACGCAGACAATTTCACTTTTATAAATATACTAGCATTTCAGTCCGGCGTTGCACAGGTTTTCGCAGATGTATTTTGAGCAAAAAAAAGGTAAATTTTTTTATTTGACCCCTATTATGACCCCTTAAAATTTATTGTTTTGGGCTCATATCAAGTTATTAAGTTAGATCCGTGTCCAAGGAACCTATATCTAAAATTTCAAGTGTTTAGACCCAAAATTGTCGGAGGAGTTTGGTAGAGTTCTCAAACGTCAAATTGTTGAACTTTGACCCCTTAGCAGCCAAATTTCTGGCCGAAAACCGATCAGGTAGATTTTTCCACATCTCAGTACCCTGCATATTAAATTTCGAGTCTGTAGACTGAAAATTGACAGAGTTATTGCGAAGGAAAATGTACACAGACACACAGACAGACAGACAGACAGAATCACAGACACGTTCACTCTTATAGATATACTAGCATGGGTGCCCGGCGTTGCTCGGGTATTTGGAGGTGTATGCTGAGCAGAAAAAAAAGCGGACAATTTTTTAAACTTTTACCCCTATTCTGACCCCCTAAAATTTGTTGTTTTGAGCTCAAATCAATTTATTAAGTTAGATCCATGTCCAAGGAACCTATATCTAAAATTTCAAGTGTTTAGACCCAAAATTGGCGGAGTTTGGTAAAGTTCTCAATGGACAAATCGTTGAACTTTGACCCCTTAATCGACAAATTTCTGACCGATCACATAGATTTTCCCAATCTTGTTGTTGTTGTTGTTGTTGTTGTTGTCGTTGTTGTTGTTTGTTTGTTTTTTTGGTTTGTTTTTGGTTTTTTGCTTTTTTTTCTTCCTCTTATATGCCAAGATGGTTGTGATAAATCTTGGTATGATTTGAGGTGCTTGGAGTTAAGTTTGTCGAACTCATATGTAATAAAACGAAACACTCGATAATTATTTAAGATTTAAACCAGACGAGTATGAAATTGTTTTAATAAATATTGCTGTTTATTAAAAATGAAATTAAAAAAAAAAAATTTTTCAAATTTTCGATTGATGAAATATTGATCTTCAGTAAATTGAACTTCAGTTGTTCTTTTGTTTTGTTTTGGGTTTTTTCTACTTCTTTGTCTACGTTTGCGAATATATATGCCTATAATACATAGGTTTTTACGGTAATCTGAAAAGAAAACGATAAAAAAAACTAACTCTACAACAAATTATTTAGAGATTTTAAAAGAATCGGAATCAGTAATTGTATCGGAATCGGAACAAATTTTTTAATCGTCCCATCACTAGTAAGTGCGTCACTTTTCTTTCTCCTTTATTACCCCTGTGGTTTGCTCGGACAGTGAAATCTACGATTTGACAAGATTTTTCTTTCTTGTTAACTATTCTGACATCCGACCTGCTCGTTTTTTTTTTTTTTTTTTTTACATTGGTATCACCACTTATCAAGGCCCGAAAGCAACTCAGGGTTATTGCGTGTACAGTAATTAGTGCAGCTGTTCCTCTCGCCAGTTTTCTTTTCCTGTCGTATCCCTTGCCTCTTTGTTCTCTGTATTGTTTATTTTTGTAGTGTCTTTTTTTTTTTCAGCTTTTCTGCGTTCTGCATAATGTATTTCATTTTTATTGTTTTTGTGCATGCCATTCGTGTAGTCTTCCATACGAGCCAATCTTCATCTTTCTTTTAAACTGAGAGTCGATCAACATCATCCTTCGGGTGCAGTGTATTGCAACTTATTAACACAAACGTGCATACGTGTAATTTAATTTGCACCCAAGTTATATGCTGTTATTTTTTTTTTTTAACTTTTGAAATTGTTACTTTATATTGGGTACAATATAATAATCAATAGAAAATTGACTCTATTATATAAAATAGGAACTCTTCATACATTAAAATATACTTAGACGTATCTTACGACTGAGTAAGGCCGGGTGACCTGCTAGAGAGAGATAACAACAGAAAAATGAATAATTGTATACGAGTTTGCCATGTCGAACGCTGACGTCAATAACAAATCTGTCAGTTAACTAACTGTAATAACATGCATTCTGAAGCCAACTCTCATTTCTAAACCTAGTTTAAGTACATGCTGACTCTCTTTCTCTATTTCTCTCTTGACACACACGCGCGTGCACATATCTATAATATAAAGCTGAATGTCTGTGTGTGTGTGTGTGTGTGTGTGTGTGTGTGTGTGTGTGTGTGTGTGTGTGTGTGTGTGTGTGTGTGTGTGTATGTGTGTGTGTGTGTGTGTGTGTCTGTGTGTGGTCACGAATAGGCTCCTATATGGTTGACTATTTTAAAAAACTGATCACATATAATGATAGAAGATGTATCGAGACACAGGAATGGGTATGTTTGATCTGGCAGAATAGTGGTTCATTAAAATTGTAGGGTCAGCGTTCGCGCCTGGTCCACAAAGTATGGAAATAAGAAATTTAAAAATTAAAAAAAAAAAAAACGTTTACAAGTGTTTTTGATGTAGATGTACATAAGAATAATTTGATAAGTATGTTTTAACTTAAATAGGGATGGTATTATAAAATTGTGGGGTCTGCGTTCGCGTCTGGCCTCCATAGAATGGAAATAGGCAAAACTTTAATAAAGACTTTTCATATCTATCTGCGTATGTATACTTTGATAATTATGTTTCAGCTTGAAGAAATATGGTATAATAAAATTATGGGGTGTTCGTTCGCACCTGACCTCCATACAATGGAAATATGTCACAAAGTTTAACAAGGTTTTTTAATATAGATCCACAGAATACTGTGATAGGTGTTTCAGCGTGAACAGGTATGGTATAATAAATTATGGGGTTTATCTATTTTATTTTTACTTTCATCATATTTTGCTTTGGTTTTGATACCCCCAAATTCGAAGCTATCTCTTTACAACCCTTCCTTATCATAACCTATCATACTTTCATAAATCAGAGTCCATTTTCTGTAGGCTGTTTTTGAACCCAGTCAACGACGGGTACTTTTATATATATATATATATATATACTGGGTGGAACGATGAAATTGTCGCTCTAGAAAAGACATGATTCCATTTCCGTTTGATGAAAACCGATTTTCTTACTTTGTTTTTGTTTTGTTTGTTTGTTTGTTTGCAGAATATCTACTAGTTATCCAGTTACAACTCGGAGTATATATCGGAATTGTTGTTCATTTATACATATATCAATCTACACTTCTATAAATGTGGGATTTTTGTCTATTGATATTCATATTAAAAATCCTTTTTCTAATTATTTAGAGAAAATACAACTTTGTTATATATGGGTCGTGGAATTGCGTTCATCTGCAAAAGATCTAGCTAATTTGCATATTCTTTAAAACAATGATTTTAATTAATTCCTTGTTAGTTTTTTCGGTTTTCTTATGGGATGATCATCTGTAATTAATTATTATGCGTAATTACATTATGCAGATATTCTATTTATACTTGCGTAATATTTGCATAAAAAGGTTATAGTAAACACAAACCTCTTTCTTTATATATTTATATATGCGTATATAGATTTGTTTTAAAAGCTTTGCCTACCAAACTCCTCTGTCAATTTTTGCTCTACAATATGAAACTGAATACATAGCGTATTCGAATCCATGCGAAACTTTATATTTGGGTTTTAGCCAGGGAAAATCGATACAAAAGTGTGAAATTAAAAAAAAAAATTGACATTTGCCAGGTGAAGTCGAACGGCATTACAAATACGCATGCGTAACGTAATAGGTATTGCTCTATGGTTTAAGTTTTAGACTTGCAGTGAATATGTTTTCATAGTACAGTCATTAACGTCAAAGGAAAAAGTAAATCATAAACTAAACGTTTTGGTTTCGATTCTCGGTGGAGGAGCACGACTCATTTTTTTCTCATTTTTTTTTTTTACTTTTTAAATCATTACTATATATTGGTAGCTGAACAGCTTAAGTCAAAATTGATGAAGAATCATGCATTTTGGTAAGCAAGCATGAAACTTGGCACGATTGCTCACAATGGTCTACTCTTCCGAAAAAACTTTTGGGCCACTCAAAAAATCCAAGATGGCCGCCATTTTTCAAGATGGCCACCACGGATGGTAAAATTTATCATTTTGTGAACTAAATGCTTTATTTTTGACCAATTTCCACATATTATATATCAATTTATATGTTTCTGATGTCAACAAAGCCATTTCTGACGACAAAATAAAGATTTAACACCATTTGAGTGTAATAAAGGCTATATTTTACACACTTATGTCAGTTTATCCCGCATTTTTCTCTTCTTGTTCTTGTGTTTTCATCAGGATTCACACGCTCAACACTTGCAATTGCAGCTGCATAAATTTGTACATGGAAGGCCGAATTTATAGCATTTGCATCTTCCAAAGCATTGTTTCTTGCATCCGCATTTTGTTAGTTCCTTTCAGCTTTCTGCAACTGGCGGAAGTGTTGTTCAAAATATCTTCCATGTATTGCCGTGCTTCTTCCACCCCCACTCGCCAGGACTATCAATTTCCATGTGACAGCATGTGGCTTGACTCCAAATGCACCCTGTTTGATATGTTGCACGCTTTGTGTGTTCAGTTAAAGCTGCTTTAGTTGGAGGTATGGAGTCGTAGGCTCTCTGTTTACGAGCAAACATGTCCAATCTTACAGCATCTATTTCTGTGAGGGAGGCAGATCTGTCATACATTGTGATGACAAACTGGTCAATAACTGCTTGGTCCTCACTTGTTATAACTGGTGGATGACTGCTCAGCTTGACAAATACGTCCGTCACGTCAGGTAAAACATTCCATGTATGAAATGCTGTCTTTTTAGCTTTATATCGAAAGGCTGACACATTGTCACAACCAGTAAAGGCATGGAAAAAGGACAAGCCTTTTGCTTTTTCAGGGCCAAGTACGCTGATGACTTCATATACTGGAATAAACCTTGTGTCATTTCCTTGACCAAATTTAATGAACATTGCCTCCAGGCCCAACTCTTTCAAGACTGGAAATACAGTGATGGCAATGACAAGGACATCTGTGTCATTAGCTTTCAGCAGTTCTGTTTTGTAACCATGATTAACTGCATGTTTTGCGTGTACAAACATCCTTGTGTCTGATTCCTCATGGTTGCAAGGTGCTAGTCCTTCAAAACTGATATTCTGTTTGCTAACATCTGCAGCTCTGGTGATTACCACGAGATTTTCATGATCTTGTGCTAGTGAAGTGATTCTATCAGCCAGAAACTTGAAGAGAGCTGTTTTATTGTCATCATCCCTTAAGAAATTTCGCCAGTTGGGAGGGAGTTTGCCGTTGTGGGTTACCCGACGCTTTGCACCTTGTCCACGTTTTGTCCGTGTTTCAGCTTTCAAACTTGTTGGTAAGTAACCATCAAAAACAATGTCAGTCCTCTCGTATGCTGAACTGAATTTCGGTACCTTTGGAACAAAAAATCAAGTTGTGCATACTCTTCAAAGGTTTTTGATTTGCAGGGTGGTATTGTGTTTACCAATGCTGAACCATCGATGATGATGACTGACACATGTGGAACTGAATCTGGACATGTAACTTTGGACTGAACAAGCAATGCAATTTAAGACTTTGTACCAGTGTAGAGGTTTCCATTTTCACTCAACGATGCAGAAAAGGACTGGTTCTCATGTTTAAAGAATTCCATCAGGTCACACTCCCTGGATTGGCAAGATATGAATAGTTTAGAGAATAGGCGACAGTCATCTTTCAAACTTTTATGTTTGGCATCAGTCACTGCTGCTTCTTGTGTCTGGTCAAAGAAGTCTATGTTGTTCCTTTTGATTTTGGAATAGAAAGCAGCCCGGTTTTCTCCCTCTAAGGTCTTCATGAACTCTTTAAAGCATGTCCTGCCATTCCCATAGTGCATGCGAACAGCTTCAGCTGCGGTTTTCGATGCTATAATCTTTGTATCCAGAGTGAGTAGATCGGACGATTCTTCTTGAAATGGATTGCCCATTTCATTGATGACAGCTATGAGCTTTGTTACTTTGCCATAGAAAGCTTTCTGGGATTGACTTGTTTGTTCTCTGTGTTTCATGTTTTCAGTAACATCCTTGTTCGATGACAGTGCTTCATATTCTTCAGTAAGACGACTCACTTCTGGCCTTGCTACCATCCATCTTCGTAGTGCTGAAGGATCCTCTGTCACACCTACGACCCCACCCTCTCCTTTGATGATTGCATTTTCCTGTTCATGTGCTTGATCAATGGCCATAGAAGAAAATGGTCGCAATGACTTGAAGACAACAAATTTGCCATTTTTGAATTGCAAATGCGTATCAGGATGGGTCTGCTCTAAGCACAGCATGTCCTTCAAATGAACTGATAGCCATCTTGCATAGTTGTAGTTATTGTTGGCAAAGAAGTATGGTATCAGCTCCATCAGTGTTTCGACATAAAGTCTGAAGTCAGCTTCCCTGAAAGAACGTATCAGAGATAGTATGCTCAGTTCCATTGAAAGCACTAGATACCAGTAACTGAATTGCGGGCTCTCTGCTTTTCGCTTCTCACACCACTCATCAAAGCTTAAGATAACTGACGTATCTTGCTCCAAAGAAGTATCTGCAATGTAATACTCGTATGCTTTTTTCATCAGTGTGTAGAGACTACATGCAGTAATCTGGTGAGCGTATCGTGTCCTAGTAACACTTGAAGCAGTGATGAAAGATTCTGCAATACCAGACGAAGCTATATCTGCTTCTACAATGGCTTCTATTCAATGACTTGCTTTTAGAAGCCACCCAATTGACTTCAGTGCAGCCATTTCAACATGCAAGCCGCCAAACATGATGACGAACTTATTTTCACCATATTGCTGAGGCCAGTGCCATTGTATTTGCTTGGTCAATGCATAAAGTGGCTGATCAGCAGTTATGACTGGAATTTGCCCTCGGTTGAGGAGCGCTATTGTCTCTCTAATCCTCTCCATAACATGTCGTATTGTGGCAACTGAGTGGGCTTGTTCTCGGAGGAGAGGTAGAATTGATGTAATGCTCACTTTGAAATCTAAACCTCTCTTCTCAGAAGCATGGTGTGCCGACCAGGTTATGTTAACGTCATCATCAATGCTATGTGTCAGATGAACCTTTTCTAGCCATTGAAATTTATTTGCTAACCAAAGCCTGGGAAAATCAATATCGACACTTGTTGGATATTCGAACTCTGGAGGCAGCGGAGTCTTGTTCTTTAGATATGCAGGATGAATGTTTGTGAAAGATTCTGGAAGTTCAGGTACCCGTTTTATACTATGATTTTTGATCATAAGTGGCTCACGCAGTTCACCATCACTGTCAGACGTTGGATGTTGAAATAGTGAGATACTGGTACCATGAAAGGATGTTGTAGCTGTTATTGCAGACGGATTGTGATTTATATTGTCCATAGCTGATGTGGTAAAAAGACCTTTCCTAAGTTCTGTAGGGCACACAACACCCTCTTCAGTGTACCTGTCAACAACGGCATCACCCAATTGAGCAGATATTTCAAGCACCCTGTCATACGAAATGTTTACTCCATGGTCATGTAACAGTTCCACAAGTCCTCGTTTTCGTGTTTTCCCATACAAAGATAGGCCCATAAAGATGGGAAAGGGAGTCTCGATTGTGTGAATGTCTGAATGTGGATGAATTGCTTTTGTGGCTGTAGCAGTTGTACTGCAGGAGCTGAGCTACAGCCGTCTGTCTTTGATGAACCTAATTCCAGTTGCGACTTTATATCGACGCCATGCTTCACCATACAAACAAATTGTTGTAGTGATTGAGGAATAGAATTTCCCACTGAGTCTGCACGGAATCTACCATTAAATTTCCATTCATGAGCAAGCATGTGTCTTCGCAAAATACTAGCAGCTTTGTTGAGTATAACAGCATCAGAAAATTCTGAAGCTTTTGACAAGATTGACCCTGTATCCTCTGTAAAGGACAAGATAACATCTCTCCTACTCTTGTGAGCTTCAAGTGCTGGTATATCTGACAAAAGCTTCTCTTTCAGTCTTGTTGAGTGAACATATGAGGCAAGTTCATGCAGTTCCAACTGTTCAAGTCGTTGCTTATACAGTGTGATGAGATCTGCAAGTTTAAACACCACTGGTGCATCACTGTTCGTATTAGTTTCAACTATATAAGCAAGAAGCTCTGAATATACCAATGGATGGATTCCTTTTTTCTGAGAATCTTCATTTTCCTATTTTTGTAGAGCAGCAAGGTGACATCTTTACCTGTTGTAAAGAGTTGCTAAACAATCTTTATGATACTTCAACTCTTGTGCAATGGCATCACCAGCACTTAATCGGGCAAGAATTTTACATTCACCTAGAGTTGTGGCACATTCATTGAGCCTACTGCTGAGCCCCATTGTCATGACTTCACGTCTTTGTCCATCATTTAGAAATTCTTTGTCGCAGATGACACATTGTTCTGGCTTTAAACTCGCTCTTCAAGTCTTTGAACAACTCTTGTCAGTATGTTCCTGAGCGTCAGATGCCCTTTTCCTGGCCCGATCAAGTTTGGTATTTTTTAACAAAGCACGGCAACTTTGATGGTACTGAGCATTGTTTTGCCGCAATGTATCTTCAATACCATCACCTTCATCGAGCCTAGCAGGATTAATAATCATGGGCATCTGACAGAGTTCTTGAAAAATAGGAATATTTGTAGCCAGCATTGAATATCCATCTGATTTACTGCGACCTGGAATGAGACTACTGAGATCCTCTCCGGTTTTATCTGTCTGACATAGGCAGCATTTGCTCCAATCAGTTTTCACATTTGACGTCTTCTCAATAGACATTCTGTAAATGTTATAGGCTTCAGGCCGAGGGTTTATCCTTTTACCACCTGTAACCACAGTTAACGAATATATTTTGACACATTCAGATATGGGATACAACTAAGTTCAGAAAGGTAGGTTCCCTACACCTAGCCCGATCGTTCATCCAGTATCATTTAAGTCCCGTGCGATCTGTACACCATCCAGGTAATTATAGCCCCATTACCTTTGGCTCAGCTCTCCTGCGCTGGCATATCCTGTCAATTCAGGTGCGGCTTCTAACAGACTGAACATTATTTTGTCCATGGGGCTTATAAGACAGCATTTGGGACACTGAAACATGAACAGTGTGTCCGTAATCAGTTGATACTGGACCCCATTATGCCCTGGTTGTGTCATGACAATCACTCACTTACATATGATATATTATAAGAATGAGCTGAAAGGATTAATTTTTATAACTAATACATTCAGCTCACTTAGGGAATTGAATATCAAGTCAATGATTCGGTTTAATGGCAATAAAAGGCAAAAATTGACAATATTTGCTTAAATTCATCTCATATATGTGCCTTTGTGGATTGTAGGACTCATTTATCGGTTATTTATGTGTCATTTACTGCTTTTCCATCCCCTAAAACATATAATTTGACTCAAAAATTGTGAAAATCGGTTAGATACTTTGTAAACTAGCAATATTGGATTTCAGAATGGCGGCCATCTTGAAAATGGCGGCCATCTTGGATTTTTTGAGTGGCTCAAAAGTTTTTTCGGAAGAGTAGACCATTGAGAGCAATCGTGCCAAGTTTCATGCTTGCTTACCAAAATGAACGATTTTTCCTTAATCTGCTCAGCTATGGGCCCAATATAATATAATAATAAATTCAAAATCTGCATTAATCAAAATATCATATTTAAGCGTATTTTACGACCGGGCAATGCCGGGCAACCTGCTAATATGTGTGCGTGTGTGGGGGGGGGGGAGAGAGAGAGAGATTTTTCGGCAAACAGTTAGGAAGGATATATCGCACGGGAGAAAATAAATTTAAATAACTGTATAACATCTTTCTTTATTGGCCCGGAGCTATGCATTAATATTTCGTTTTTTTTGTTTGTTTTTTTTTGTTTGTTTGTTTTTTTGTTTTTTACATTATCATTACTGCACGTCAATAATGCAGTGGATTCGTTGCTTGTTGCCTTTTTCTTTATTTCTCTCGAAGAATTGTTCTCCCAATTAAATATCCCAACAGAATATTTTCCTTAAGCATCAAAATAAACGGCATTCGAAGTAGAGATTTATACTTACATGGAATAAGTGAGAACCTGGCGAACTTCTACGCAGAGTTGTACATTAATCAACACACAAGAAACCTTTTCCGTCTATCCGCCCACTGGTTCTTCTGCAACATAGTTCAGGAAGGCACACGTCTATCGTTGTCATCTCAATTTTTTCTACGTTGACTTGTTATGTTGTGGCTCTTTAGCATGATCATAGTGTAGCATCGGTGTTATGTTGTGGCGGGCAGTGACTACGGTCAGAACGATTATTATGATTAATAGTTAAATTATTTAGGTTAAAATTCAGAAGAATTGTTTAAAAGAATAGAATATTAGTTAAAATATTTTAATTGAATATTTTAAGTGAATATTTAAATTGAATATTTTAATTGTGGAATTTTAATTGAATATTTTAATTGGGGAATTTTAATTGAATATTTTAATTGTGGAATTTGGGCTTAAGGAAAAAAGTTATGAAGTAAGACAAAGCTAGTTTGGAATTTGGTTTAGTAAACAATGATGTGGCTTGTATGACAAACAAGATTGTCCATTCTGGCTTACGTCAGAGACATGTAAGCCAGGAGAAATCAGAATTAGGAGTTATGCTGTAACAGGAAGTTAAAGAGAAGAGTTGTGTAGTTAGCTAGCCACTGGGTTAGTTACCGGACAGGAGTGTCTCTGTGGTCCGATGGAAGCATATACGGGCCAACTAAAGAAAATGTAAGGGAGAATATGAACAGCTGCACATTCCGAGACGTGCAACATTTGAAAATTAAAATATGGAAATGATAACTTGGTGTTTTCTGTGTTCCATTCGGAAGAAGACGCCTTCCGTCAGAAGAGAGGGAGATAATTAATTAGGTATGTGACCTGTCGGTTGTCACCAGTCATTGTTAAAGATTGTCCGTTTATTGTCCCGTTCGTTATTATTAATATGTGAAAACACCCACATACACATAGAAAGACTATTACATATTACATATGCACGTAACAGATCAAAACGTACAGACATTCCATATACAAAGAAAATTCTAATCACTAGACGATACACAATCATCGGTTACAGACACACGTATATCTTATATACACGAGACATATATAGACAAAATCATATAAACTCGGCAATAAAACAGACTCATCTGATGCTAACTGTACTAGCCGCATGCTCTATTCGCCTATTTTCGCAGAGACAAATATATGTCATAAGTGTATATGAATCTCAGTAATAGTGTATATGAATCTCAGTAATAGTATTTAAAACAACAGTACTCGTTTTACGGTTCATTGGTTTATTCGTTTTATATTTTAGTCTATAAGCATTTCATTAAAAAAAATTAACAATCCAAACTGAAAACAAAATCATGAGAGGAAAAATATTTTTTAAAAGTTATTTGGAAAAAAATAGCCTGTTAAATCATAAATTTTGAATCTTGAAAATAAAAATAAAAATTATATAATCACGGCAAACCAGAAGAGTAAGTGACCCAAAGTCAGCAGCAAACAGTGCTATGTTAAATTGAGTTCCTGATATTATGGACTGCCTGTTTTGGGTCACTTACTCTTCTGATTTGAGAAGCTTTGTATTAATGTTGGTGCTTGTTCAGAATTTTCCGCGTAACAAAAAATAAAATTTAAAAAAAATGGACAAAATTACTAAATCACGGCGTGAGTGCATTGCGAAAAAAATCATTTTTGTTGTTATATATTAAATATTATTATCTTAGTTTGTTTACCTTTACGGACGTGACGCTGTCTTTACTAGCCACGTCCGCTATTTGCCTATTCTCGCAGAGAGAAATAGATGTCGACAACGTAGGAGGTGCCTCCAATAAGTTTCCAGGCTTTTTTCGTATGGGCACTTTTCTTATCCTTCGAAGCAATGCACTTGTTGCACTGTTCCAACTTCTGAAAGGCTCTATGGAAGTCCTCTTGTGGTGAGCGTGTCAATGACGCTCATCACGGCTTCTTTCAGCTTCTCAATTGTTTCATAACGACAGCCTCTAAGAGAGCAAGGTTTGGACTATAGGACAGGTGAAGAATTGTCTTGATGCCTATCTTTGTCAAATAGTCTGATCTTCTCTGAGTACCCTCGGGACAAACTTCATGCAAATCATCTGCATTTTTAGTTCCACATGAATAATTGTGCATACAGTTCCCACACTGACATCAAACTGTGCACTTATTGTCTCTATAGACACACGACGGTCCTTATCCATGGATCTTTTTATTTGGCCAATCAACTCTGGAGTTCTGATTTCCTTACTCCTCCTACACCTCTCAGCATCCTCACAGACTCCCTGCTGCCCTTGAATCTCTTATGCCACTCAAAACTTGATGCTCGATTAATGCAATATTGTCCAAAAGCAGTCTGAATCATTCCATACGTTTCTGTGGCATTTTTTCCAGGTTTAAAGCAGAATTTTATAGCATATCGTTCTTCTAAAGTGTCATCACGTCCAGATTGCATTTTTGAAATTCACCAGCTATGCTAATCAGACTTTAGTAGAGTGTAATCCAATTCCTGTTGTGGCTGTTCATTTGAACCTGAAATCATAAAAATTGGTCAGTCATCTCATAAAATTTATAGCAATGACATACTGAATTTTCAAGAGTCTACGACAATTTAAATGCCTTTAGAAAAAAGGCTGGAAACTCAGTAATAGTATTAAAAATAGTAGTATCCGTTTTAAGGTTCATTGGTTTATTCCTTTTATACTTCTGTGGTTAGTAAATTCGTGAAACTATATCTGATATTAAGTGTAGATAACTTCCCTTCCTTAGGTGAATTCTTAAACAGGATGGATGAAAATCAGACCTTATACTTCTAACTATAAGGTGTTACACACACACACACACACACACACACACATATATATATATATATATATATATATATATATATATATATATATATATATATATATATATATATGCTGCACGCACATTTATAGCTTCGGCTCAGAATGGGAAGGACTTTGGGATTTTTCCTTTTTCACTCGCATGTGGTCTGTAATCGTTTTCTTCTAAATTTTTCCTACGAAATCCTGATGATGTCCCCTGAGATAGGGACGAAACGTTGATTGCTATTTTATTAATTCTCGGTTTTCCTTCTCAAATAACACACACACACACACACACACACACACACACATATATATATATATATATATATATATATTCCCTCATATTATATATACACACACACATATATATATATACATATATTCCCTCATTATATATACACACACATATATATACATACATATATATATATATATTCCCTCATTATATATATATACACACACACACATATATATACATATATATATTCGCTCATTATATATATATACACACACACATATATATTCCCTCATTATATATATACATATATATATATATATATATATATATATATATATATATATATATATATGAGGAATAATATGCTTATTCAATTATATTTCACCTTTTATTTATACCAATCGTTTTATGTATTGTGTTTTACATGTTGAAAGAAGAATGAAAAAGCTTTGAAACAATGAAATGAAATATATTAACAGAAAATACAGAAACGCATATTGGTTGAGTGGGACTCCGCTTAACTGGAAGGACAAAGTAAAGTTTAGGACTCACTCCCTTCGAGTTACAGCTCCAGACTGCTCGATCGCAGAAACTGATTACCGGAAGTTACGTCAGGAATAGTCCATCGTCAAAATATGTATTCGCCCCAACACCAAGCTTTTTCTTCGTAAAATCTGTTAATATCTCTTACGTTTAGGATCGATCGTTAGTGGATCGGTGACTTTCCTTTTCCGAACCAATTGTCGGGGTTCAGGTGTTGATTCGCGAGAGTCAAGATCGAATGCCTCGAAAATGGACTCGATTGTTTCTTCCTCCAACGGTGCTGTTCTGCTGGTGCCGTCCGAGTGACACTTTCTTAATTGATTCTGGTGGCGTTTATGAGTATGTCTCGGTCCTTGCACGATATATACCAAGTTCCCCACTCTCTTACTGATCGTATCCACATATTAGAATGAGGTGTTATTCTTGTAACTCTTGAAGATAACTTTCTCTCCCGGGATGAAAAGTTGTCACTTGTGGTTTTGTCTGCTTCGGTAAGATCTAACCTATCCTATGAATATGGTTTCCGCCGATGAGATCGCTGTTGGAGTATAAGGATTAGGTGTAATTCTGTACACGTGTAAATGTTGGAGGGCTTCATCCGACGGTGTACCTTGAGCCTTCTTCAATACTTTTTGAGTGTCTCTACGAATCGTTCCGCTTGCCCATTCTTCTATGGTGATATTGGGGCGTGGTGATGTGTTTGATCTGGAACGTACCGCAAAAACATTTGAACTCTGCAGATGTGAACTGAGTTCCATTGTCGCTCACGATGCAGTCTACTAAACTAAAACAGTTCATGTAAAAAAATATTGTTGTCCCTGATATGGGTCGTTTGCATCTTAATACTCCCGATTACTTGGTGTAGCTATCGACTACGATTAAGTAACAGTGGTCATCGAGAGGACCTGCAAAATCGATGTGGATTCTTGCCCTTTGCTGGTCAGTTGTCGCCCAAAGTCTAATTGTGATAGGTGGTGCTTTTGCAGTTAGGGCGTTACCTCTAAAAGAGTCGATCATTCCCATTACGCCTTTGTACATATTAGACCAGTATACGTAGCTTCTCATTAAGCTTTTCATCCATTTTTTCCAGGGTTTCCCGTGTGAAAATTCCATAGAATTCTTTTCTGGGGACTTTTCGAAATTACCACTCTTTCGCTATATAGTAAGATCTCCTCTCAAAGCGAGAATACTTCTGAAACATTGCTGTCTTTCATAGCAATCTTGCTCTTGATGCAGCAAATAAAGTCGTCTTTTTCTGCTTATCATTTAATTTCAGCGGAGGGATACTGGAAGCTCTCTAATTGTGTTACTGATCATTGTTTTTATTTCGGAATCGGGACGAAGTGTTGCAATTATGGAACCCTCAAAATGTTCCCTTTTCTTCGGTATCCATCTGGGTCAGCCATCCGCATTGCTTATTCGTTTCGATGATAGGTACCCCAATTTAAAGTCATAATCTAGTAGGATAGTACCCCATCTCAGTAGTTTAATAGCATTATACGTTGATAAGCCTTTCTTGATCCGGAAATCGTCAGTAACGACTTATGATCTGTTTAACGTGAACGTTCTGCCATGTTAGTACCTATGAAATTTTTTTACCGCTAATATGATACTTAGAGGTTCTTTTTCGATTTGTGAGTACTGTCTATCGGCTGGTAGTAGTGTGTGGATGCATGGGCGATCGGTTTTTGGTACCGTCGGGCATTATACAAGCTCCAATACCATATGAGCTTGCGTCGCTATTTTCAGCTTTGGGTTATAGTGCATAAGAAACTGTTCCGATCGTAGAATATCCTTGATTTTTTTCAAGCGTCGCTTAACATTCAGGCATCCACTTTCAAGTTTTTTTTCCTTCTTTAGTAGTTCATTTAGTGGTGCGCGCAAGTCATGCATGTTCTTTATGAAGACCTGCCAGTCCCAGAAAACTTTGGAGCGCTTTTACATTATCGGGAGTAGGCATGTTCTCTATGGCTTCTGCCCTCTGACGGTCGGGGCGTCTTTCATTTTTATCAATTATGTGACTTTATCTCGTTCATGATAGAAATCACACTTTAATTCTTTTATTTTAAATCCGAAGTTTTGAATTCTTTTAAAAACCTCGTGTTGTTTTGGATGCTTGCCTACAGATTTACTAGCAATAACGATGTCGCCCAAGTGAGCGCATGCGAAGTCGAGTCCGCCCAGCAGGATATCCATGACCTGCTAGAAAATCGCAGGTGCGATCCTGTGTGTATTGATGCAGAGGATTTTAGAGCATTCTTCCTCGACGTGTATCTGTAGATACGCGTCACTTGAATTCTCCTTAGAAAATATTATAACACCTTCTACCATATATATAACATATTCTTCCTTCTTTGCATGTTTTTTTCTTTTTATGATTCCGTTATGACTTTTACTTGTCGGGCTTTTTTTTCTTCTTTTTTTTTTTTTAATTAACACTAACCGGGTTTTGCTTGTAAATTTTCGCGCGTAAATTCTTTTTCGAATTAGTGTCAATTGTTATTTGGGATTCGAATTCCTTCGTCGCCAGTTTGTTGTTGTTTAAATGTTGAAAGAATAACGAGATTGCTTGGAAACAGTGAAATGGAATATATATTACCAGAAAATCAGAAACATATATGAGTTTAGTGGCACTCCACTAAACTGGAAGAACAATGTAAGGTTACGACCCATTCCCTCTCAGCTCCAGACTGCTAGATCACAGAAATTGGTTACCGGAAATGACGTCAAGAATTGTCCAGCGTCAGAATCTGTAGGGGTCCCACTCCAACATTTATGAGGCTAGATGTAACTACAGAGCATGTAAAAATAAATGGCAAAAAGTCTATATTCTAGATTCCAAGATGTCCATCTTACCGTTTATTTCTTTCGGCATGTTAAAATATTCAATTCTTGACAACACCTGTTTCATAGCACAGAACCATTCATATAATTATTATGTCAATTTTCGAATCGTTACCGCCCTGACTTATTAGAAGAATAGGAAGTCATGATTACATAAATCCGAAAAGATCGGAAGAGTCGTTGCAATTGTGTTTTGTCATATTTATGCAATCTTTGATTTTAAAAGCAATGTTTCTGCGCTACGGAACAGATGCTGTCAAGAATTGAACATTTTAACATGCTGAAAGTAATAAACGTTAAAATGGACAGAATCTCTGAATGTTGAATATAGACTTTAATATATATATATATATATATATATATATATATATATATATATATATATATATATATAATTTTAAGCGATTACATGTCCAGTTCTTTCTACTTGCAGACAACTTCGCTGTGATCGTGTCACAATCCATAAAAACCTCTTTGCTTCGTATATCATCAATGGATTCGTATGGATCGCCCACTACGCCAGCAACGCCATTGACGGGAGTATCATGTTACTCAATCCAGTAAGTATCACTAACGACTTACGTCTTGATGCGTCCATGCATGTATATGAGAGGTTCTGTTCGTCCGCGAATTTCCCTGCGAATACAGCTTTTTATTGGACATGGAATTTCAATTGTTTTCGATTTTTATGGGGGGGGGTATTTATTTGCTGCCCACCACAGCAAAATGTGGCACAAGGCCGGAAGGTGGAGAACAGGTGAGCTCCCCTAAAGAAAGGGCACTCTCGCCTCAACAAAAATTGCCAGGGCACCCCGTCGGCATTCCCCGATAGGGGCGCCTCAGGCGACAAGCAATTTACTTGCCCCACCGGAAAGCCCGGTGCCAAGGCCTGGAAGGGTGGACCTCCTAGGTAGTACCCAAGCGATGTACTCAGTCCGACAGGTGCTGGGCCGGTTTCCGGCCCCTCACCTGTCAGGCTGAGTGTCAAGAACGGATCCTTAATGAGTACGACTACCCTGTCTCCCTGCAGCCAAAGCTGCTAGGAGACACATCATATCCTACCGGAGTATGACATGGGAATATTTGTTATTCTATTTTATAGGGCTTCTTATAGCGACGCATAGGTAGGTAACTTTTTTCCATGACGAACGACGCCATATTGAATATGTGATTTTTTTTGTTTGTTTTTTTTTTTGTTTGCATATGAAGATCGAACATAAGCGGGAAAAGACAACAACGAAAGAAAGATAATGATCGGGACGATATCATTTACATGCATTTATATATAGACTATATTTTTTAACCCATAAAAAACAGGCAAAAGTTATATCCCATTGATTGAGTACTTTATACCAGTCTATAGTTGAATATGGTTAAACCTGTGCTAATTTTTTGCATTAAATACTAATCTCTGTCAATCCTTAACTGTGCATCGAACGGAAACCATAATACTTAGTCCGCTGCACCTTATCATAACAAAGGTCCATACTAAATTTCAACTATATCGGACCAGTATTTTCTGAGAAAACTTATAGAGTAAATGTGGTATTGTGGTGTCTAATCCCTATTAAACCTTAACTGTGCATCGAACAGATACCATAATAATTAGTTCGTTGAACCTTATCAATAGTATATGTCTATAGAGAATTTTAGTCAGATCGACCCGATAGTTTTCGAGAAAATGTGGAACGAACAGGCAGACAGATAAAGGGAAATCTAGTATAGACATTTATTTTATCACATATTAGATTTATCAAAGATAAACATAAAAAAGCTATAATATATGATACGCAAAAAGAGGATGCACATTGCAGACGTGAAATCTACCTAAAAGTTTACGTTAAAATTCTCTACAAACGATCGAAGCAGACAATAATTACCAGAGTAAACGTAAAAGGTATGTAAATTCAGACATGCAGCAAGCTTTTTAATCAGTTTTAGGGCGAGAATTTGGCTGGGAAGAGGTCAAAGTTTACCGAGTTGACCTTTGCAGATTCTACCAAACTCCCCCACCAATTTTGGGTCTAAATACTTGAAATTTTAGATGTACGTTACTTGGACATGAATCAAACGTTTTAATTTGATTTGAACCCAAAACAATAAATGTTAAAGGGTCAAAATTGGGGTCAAAGTTTTAAAAAAATTGACGTCTGCGGCCTCTACCAACATTTCTCTACAGTAGTAAAGGAAGCCTATTATATAGAAAGGCATTACCGTACATATTCACAGTTTTTAATATATGCATATGCACATAAAGTTATGAACAGTTCATAGGGCCCGAGAAAGGCTGGGCAGAACTGCTAGTTTTATACTATTTGGAAATTTTTCAGCACATCAGTAGTGAACATGCCTCGCTGAGATAACTGTCTGTAGAGTCCCTGTCTAAACTGGCACAGAAATGAAATCTGACAACACGGCTTCAGCTATGTAAGATAAGAAAGGTGCCCAACTGCGAAAGACCAAGGCACAATTTAAAATTTCCCATCCTAGATGTGTATCTTTTTTATACTTCATAAATGAAGAGTCATTCTCATTTGTTTCCAGTATAATTTAGGGAAGATAATTTGAATATCGCTCAAGGGACATTACTCTATATAGGCAAGCACAACAGGAATGAACCAGAAATTTTTCTGTCGAATTCGGAAATCTGCACAAAATTTCGAACAGAGTCCTCTATTTATTCCACGGCGGTAGCATGTTCTTGTTGCGTCAGCCATGACTGAGTAGAAGCCCTAAGTAATTAGTAATTGTATTTTTGAGAGTTGCCTGCACTGAGGATTGACCTTCAACCTCTAGAACAGTGTAACTTACAACTGAATTTTACCAAGTACTTTATCCACTACGCCACAGGTCCTAGCAGACTTCTACCCGTTTATGGCTGACTGAACAAGAGCATGCTACCCCCATGGATAAAATAAAAGGTTTAATTCGAAATTCTCTGCAGATTCCAGAGTTTTCCACAAGATACACCGGAAGAAGGTCGAAGGTTACATTGATTGAAACGTTGTGAAAAAACACTCAACATGAGAACAGTAGTTTGAAGGATCGAAATTATACAATCATTACTCCTCATCTCAAAAATTCAGAAACATAAAAAAAATGTTTTAATGAAATGATGAACAAGAATTTTTTCTGCTAACTTTTATTTTGAGGACAACGTTGTTGTTTTTTTAACAGGAAGAGGTCACCGCTTATCACGGCTGAAAACCTCGAAAATAAGGATTAATAAATGTTGGGTCCTTAGTGAAACTACACCGTGATGATCATTACTGATGGAACTTGGGCTGGTATTGGTTTAATTGTATAAGTAGACTGTTCAAAAGTTATTTACAATTGACTTGAAAACGACGATGTTATAGTCAACTAGAAAGCAGCCCTGTGGTATTGTGCTGCACAAGCAGATAGTTCTAGAAAAGAAACTTTGCTCATAGTATCTTCGTTTAGTTTTAGGCACAGATAGACAATGGTGTAGTGGATAAAGTATTTAGAAAATTCAGTTGTAAGTTACACGCTTCTAGATGTTGATGGTTCAATCCTCAGTGCGGGGTAACACTCAAAATACGATTGTGAACTACTTAGGTCTTCTACCCAGTCATGGCTGATGGAACAAGAGCATGCAAACCCATGAATTAAATAAAAGGCTCTGTTCGAAAATTTGTGCAGATTCCGCGTTGGACAAAATACGCCTGAAGAAGGTCGGTTACATCGACCGAAACGTTGTGAAAAAACACTCAATGATGAAAACAGTAGCCGAAGAATTAAAAATAAAATACGAATAATCAATCCTTATCTAAAAAAAAATCATAAACATAAGATTGAGGATATATGTTAAAAAAAAAAAATTCATCAAATAATAAGTTGTCCCTAACCGGCATTACCCGGTACTGCATTTACTTGCAATTTTTTTTTTTTTTTTGCTTTTGTTTTTTTCTTTCAAAAACTATGTCCGTTTTGTTTTTATTTTTTTTTTTTTGGGGGGGGGGGGGTTATTTACAAAGGTGTCACCACTTATCAAGGCCTGGAGGCCACTCGAGGACAAGGGTTTATGAGTGTACAGTAGTCAATGTGAAAATATCGTAGTAATCATTGGTAGTGGAAATTTGGTCAATTGAATTACTTAAGGGGATGGTTCATCAAGAACTTGTTTACATTGGACTTGAAGACAACCATATTGTAGTCAGCAAGAAAGCAGGAAAACAAAAGAGAGTTCCACAGACGTGCAGTTCTAAGAAAGAAGCTTTGTTCATGGAATCTACGTTTGGGTTTAGGCACAAATAAAGAGTGTGGGGAAATTATTGATAGTGGTTTCAGTTAGATGAGTGTTTTTCGTGAATGTTTGGTAGGAGGAACCATAGATTGGAGCTCAGACGAGCACTTGTCATGGAAACGATAAAGCAGAGACAGGATCGCAACGTCTCTTCTGTGGTAAAGAGGTTGCAGGGAAGAGAAAATGGTATACCCCACTAAACTACAAAGTCTATTTTGAACTCTGTCAAGGAGAGATAAAATTTTTCTAGCAACTTCTGCCCAGATTTGACAACAGTACTCCATCCTTGGGAATTCTTGGCTCTTATACATGTAGTGAATTGCATCAAGAGTGAGATATCTTCTGGGGCAGTAGAATGATCGCACCATTTTTCCAGCGAGCTGGGCAATAGATTTGATTTTGATGTATGTGTTCCATTTCAGATCAGGAGTAAAGGTCAGGCCTGATCGATCGATCGATGCCTCCGTTCAGTCTCGAAAGACAAAGGATACAACTGTAGGGACAGTTGCGCATGTAATTGGGAAGCAAGAGTTGTGCAATCTCTAACCACACCTCTCCTGAATCGACATTGTTTGGGTCCAGTGGCAAGGAGAAGACCAGGATGACTGGAAACAATGCCGAGATAAGCGGAGAGTACATAGAGCTCCTGGAAGTCCCAAATGATCACCCATTTAGTACTGACCAGGCTCAATGTTGCTTAACTTTGGTGATCTAGTGGAAACCGGTGTGTCAATGTGATTATGCTGTATATAAAAGTCAGACCCAGAAGCATGTCAAAACATGAAGCCTCCCCAAGACGAGAGTCATTCATTTCATTTAATGCCAGACGGGGATCAGTGTTGATGATGTAAAGATAAAAGCTTGGGTTTAGATGCATTAAAAGTAACCAGTCACCTCTCTCTCTCTCTCTCTCTCTCTCTCTCTCTCTCTCTCTCTCTCTCTCTCTCTTTCTCTCTCTCTCCCTTGTTGTTGATTTTTTGCAACATATTATTTAGTTCGAATCAAGAGTATCGAATAATAAAGGGCCATATTTCTTTTCAAACATAATTCCGATCTGACCAAAGTATTTTCTTGAAGAAAGCACATTGAATTACATTTTATTACTCTTACAAACATGCTTCGAGGATCCACAAGCAAAACTAACAATATTGATTTTGTATAAAGATATCGATGACAAAAAGAAACAAAACAAAATTTCTATAAAAAATATTATTTTTAATTTTAGATGATTTGCAAATGCTTACACATTCTGGCCCAGTACACCTTGTTGAGCAACTTTTCTTGGATGCTGTGTGAAGGCGTTTACCTCTATACGATGATCGTAAGGACTTTCGTGTCGGGACAGAATACCGTTCGTCTGTGTTACGTCATAGGATGGGGTAAGTCAATCATCACCATCATCATCATCATCAGCATCATCATCATTATCATCGCCATCATTATCATCATCATCATCATCATATCATCATCATCATCATCATAATCATCATGTGAAATAATAATTTTCTTTACTTTATAAATTAATATATATTCGTATCTTCGTTTCATGATACGTTTAATTTACAAAGAGAAAGTTTCTTTTATCACTAAAACTGGATGAATCATCATCATCATCATCATCATCATCATCATCATCATCATCATCATCATCAGAGAAAAACATGTACGAAGTAGGAAAAGGATAATATTGAAAACAAAGCAAAAATTAATCCTGAATCGAAGAAGAATATTGACAGTAGTTGTATACATATACATATGTGTGTGTATGTACAGATATAAATATATGTACACACATGCATATCTATATATTCACACACACACACACACACACACACACACACACACACACACACACACACACACACACACACATATATATATATATATATAAGATGTGCCTTCAATAAGTTTCCAAACTTTTATCATTCGGACACTTTTATTGATAGTATACACATTAAACTCCAGTTCACTGTGAAGTAATCTCCTCTCGCTGCAATGCCCTTGTTGTGCCATTCCCACAAATTCTGGAAGGCCCCATAGAAGTTCTCTTGTGGGAGTGTGTCAATGAACATCGTCACAGCCACTTTCATCTCCTCAATTGTCTCATGACGATAGCCTAAGGTTTTCCTTAAGCTTAGGGAATAACCTAGTCACAAGGAGCAAGATCTGTACTATAGGGAAGATGAGGAACTGTGTTGATTCCCACCTTGATCAAATAGTCTGTGACAAGAATATAGCACCCTTGGGACAAACTTTGCGTAAATCTTCTGTATCTTCAGTTCCTCTGCAAATATTTGTGTGCAAAGTTGTCACACTAACATCGAACTGTGCACTTATTGTCTTTAATGATGGTCTGACTTCCTTACTCCTCCCACACCTCACATCATCCTTCACAGACTCCCTGTCGTCCTTGAATCTCTTATGCCACTCAAAAACTGATGCTCGATTCATGCAAATCATGCAAAAGTAGCCTGGGGCATTCCATGCGTTGCTGTAGCATTTTTTTTTCAAGTTTAAAACATAATTTTATTGCATATCGTCCAGATTAGACTTTTGAAATTAACCAGCTGTGACAATCAGGTTTTAGTGGGGTGTATTCCAATTCCTGCTGTAGCTGTTCATTTGAATCTTAAATCCTAAAAAAATTGTCAGTCACTTCAGAAGATGTACAGCAATAAAATACTGAATTTCAAGAGTCTACAACAATTTTATGTCTGTACAAAACGTCTGGGAACTTATTGAAGCAACTCATATATATATATATATATATATATATATATATATATATATATATATATGTATGTATGTATATATGCATATATATATATATATATATATATATATATACTAGCAGGCCACCCGCTGTTGTCCGGTCGTAAAATACGCATAAATATATTTTAATTCATACAGAAACTGGGACATGTGCATACGAGCATTATATTTTTTTAAACCGTTCACCTCTTGTAAGTAAAAAAGAAAAATACTCGAGCTGAGATCGAAACCAAAACCTAAAGAGAGTGAGTCATATACGATAACCATTAGGCCAGCGTGACACTATCTTTAAAATGCGTTTTCAAACTACTTATTCTTAATATAAGTAATCTGCAATGTGAACAATTCACACATGCGAATCCGTGAAACAGCAAACAGATAAAAATCCGATAACTCCCGTGTAAGTTTTCAATTTTTACCTCTTAGCAGCCTTTTTTTCCGGATGAAACTGAATTTAAAAGTTTTCCACATGTCTGAATACCCTATATACCAAATTTCAAGTCTGTAGATCAAAGATTCGTTTAGTATATAGGTTGAGAAGTGTCCTCACATTCAGACATTCTCATTTTTATAGATATACTAGCGTTGCCTGGTCGCAAAATACGCATTAATATTATATTTTAATTCGTAAAGAGACTGGGGCATGTGCATGCGAGAATTATGTTTTTTTCTAAACAGTTCACTTCTTGTAAGTAAAAAAAAATATTCGAGCTGAGATCGAAACCAAAACCTAAAGACAGTGAATCAAGTACGATAACTTTTCAGCCAGCGTGACACGATCTTTAAAAAATGTTTCTAACCCGACTTACATTTAACATAAAAAAATCTGTAATTTGAACCATTTATGCATGTGCAATCGTGAAACAGTTAGCGAACAGAGAAAAATCCGACGACTTCCGCGTACGGATTTTGCAATTTTTACCTCTTAGTGGGCCTTTCTTTCCGGATGAAAATTTTTTCCACTTGTTTGAATAACCTATATACCAAATTTCAAGTCTGTATATTAAAAATTCGTTGAGTATATAGGTCGAGAAATGTCGTCACACACACGCACACATTATCACTTTTATAGATTTATATATAGATAGATTAAAGCATTTTGAACGGTTGGCCTTTGACAAACCCCAATTCTGTAACTATGTGGCTAGCAATTGGAACGTATTAATTGCTAGAGAAATTCCAATATTTGTCGTGTTTTTGGCATGATATTGAAAATTGGATCGAAGCTCTGTCTTGAAATATGACACCATCCCAGAGAAATGGAACATAGAAAGCGGTTTATTGTCCCAATCCTCGTAGAGATGCCTTTTGTTTTCTCTATCTTCATTTTTCTGTAGATGAGACACTTAATCGATATATCACTCATCGCAAGATTATTATGCTGGGGTCCAATTATGGAACAGAATTTAATCAAGAGAAGGGAGTTTCGTGCTATACCAAATCCAGGCGAAAATCGATCCGTTTGATGAGGTTTTACATTTTTTTTTTTAGCGTTATTATTGTTCACGAATAACCATCACGTTAGACTGCGTCATGTGATACGAACCCAATTTGCCGCTAAATTATTATTTACCATTTGTATTTGTATTATAGTGAATAACAAGAGGATTCAAAAAAAGAATCGCTCCACAAGTGCAGTAGATTTTAAAAAAATAAAAACATAAAAAATAAATTTAAAAAAAAAACGAGGCTTTTCCTCTTTCTGGCTATGGACTTAAACACGGTTTCGTCAGATCTGGCTTCTGGTCGCAGTTAGACGAGACACTTAAACCCAGTCTTTTTATACTAGTCGCACAATAGTTTCTAGATATTATCAAAGTAAATCGTATTATCTTTATATTCCCATTCATTCTTTGTAATGTATTTGCCCTGCCAATATATGCTTATTTCAATTGATTACTATCAGGGAGACCTGGTGTTGCCCAGGATTGAATGATGATCAACGAATAGTTCACACTCCTATATTTTTATTGCCATCGAAATCTGTGAAATCGCCCGAGAGGAAGTTTCACATGCCTCCATGCAGTAACTTGGTCCAAAATATATGTTATTCTACATTGCACTCTAGAGAACCTACTATTTTTTTTATAAAAATATTTTATATAAACTTTTTTCCAGTTAACGAAAAAAAATCATTAAAAAATTTACTTGCGAGGTTTGAACCTACAGATCATGCCATGCAAAATAAATTTTAAATAACACTATCAACTAATAGCATTTTCACGGCCCGTTGTTCTATCATCATTGCTAAGCGACGACATAGAAAAAATGGCTTTACCGATGATAGAGAAACTTTAAAAAAACGGTATCGATTATCGATTATTTATCGAAGGCATTCTGCGAAAAAACTTAACTAAGATCACTGCCAGACTTATGCACTAAGGTTCTGTAAATTAAAAAAAAAAATCTGTTCAGCAGTTCCAGAGTCTATAAGGAACGAATTCACTCACACACACAGACAAAGTTGCATTTATATAATTGTAGATTAACGAAAACTTTTTACCGTACATATGCGATTTTCACCATTGTTTATGTATCATACTTTTCGGCGGGGCGGGGGGGGAGTAGAGTAGTGTTCGTCTTTTCATATGTCTATCCTCGCAGGCATTATCACCTCCTTTTTCGATAGTAGTGATTATGTAATATATGTTTTGTAGTCATAATAGTTTACTCCCATGGATTACTAAAGTCTACTTTTTCGGAAAGAGTAGAGTAGTGTCCGTCTTATGTCCATCCTCCAAGGCATGATCGCCTCCTTTTTTTGGTAGTTATGATTATGTGATATTTGTTCTGTGATCATAACACTTTACTCCCATGGATTATCGAAGTCTGCTTCCCCTGCTGGATGGGGTAGAGTAGTGTCCATTTGTTAAAGAGCATCTCTCCTCTCTCTCTCTCTGGCTCTTTCATACTCTCTCTATTTTCTCTCTCTGTGTCTCTATTAGATAGTAGATCGAGAGAGAGAGAGGGAGAGGGTGGGAGGAGGTCAGAGAGATATTTTTGTAGTAAATCCACGTTGCAGGAAGTGACGTTTCATCTAACCGGATGTCATGTGATGCTACGTGGCAAGGTTGGTGAAACGTTGAGTCTCTCAGAAAATGCCAAGCCGAGCAGAGGTCTAAAATGGTTCTCTCCTAAGTAAGGGGGGAGATGCGCGCCCCAGACGTGGGACGTGGTAGGTACCCACAGTGGAGACCATCGATGGCGACATCTGCAGATCATGCCTGGGAGAATAAAAGGTTGAAAACCCAACATCTGTCTTCATCTTGTGTATTCTGGCGAAAACAGCAAGAGAGCTCCACCCAGATGAAGACTCTCCCAGAGCAGCGGAACCAGGTATGAACTTCTATATATAAACACATACATCCACAACAGGTGTCCTAACTACTAGACAAGCGGTTTAAGAGATCTTGGGTCCCGTTCTCTCGTCTCTTAACACTTGTAATATCTCTCTCTCATCGTCGTAAACTTTTTCTCTTCATTAGTAAAATGGACACGTCATCACCAGGGTACCAGTATCCCTCAAGTAAAGTGTCCAAAGTCCAAATCCGTTTCTTCTCCCTCCCTTATGTAACATATAGGTTATTTGGTGCCGTTGACCTTCTTGCCCCCGCATGGGGCATATATATATCGAAACCTGGATTGCCACGGACATAACGAGAAAAAGAGATAACGAGGAAAAATAAAGACAAGAAGAGAAATTGAGGAAAAAGGAGGGGGAAAAAACGGAGAAGAGACAGTGGAATAAAAAGAAAGAATAGTGAAAATGAAGAGAAAAAGAGAATAAATGAAGAACAGTGAAAAACCGGTAGAGAGAGAGAAAGATAGAGAGAGAGGAAGGAAGAAGAAGAAAAAATGATTCAGTTATGTGTTGAAAAAGATAGCAAAGGCATGAAGAATACCATACGCATTTAGAAGAAAATTAAACTCCAAAATTAAAAATATGCTGTGAATTTTGAAAACGACTGAAAAACAAAAGAGAAAAGAAAATTAATTTACCATATTAAAAATAAAATTGAAAAACACAGAGAAAGAAAAAAAAACGTATATATATATATATATATTTAAATAGACAAGACAACCCAAACGAACATTTGTTGAGGCAAAGTGACATCGATGTTGTCCACAGTTTATAAACCTGTCAGTCATTTGACATTGTTGAATTTAGCAAAGCGTTACAAAAATAAGGGACAGTGAACTTTTAAATGCATTCGGAATAGCAAGATGCCATTTTAGATTTGAAAAAAAAAAAAAAAAAAAAGAAGAAATTACACTATTGTCGAAAGTATTAGGTGATAAATAAAAATCAGGTTGGTGATGTGTCATCCCTCCGGATTAATTTTAAGTAAATTATAATTATATGAATAGAATAGAAGCGGAACTTTTTAATTTAATTCTGTGGTTAATTGTAAAAGAATAATGATTTTTTTTTAGTTTCAGAAAACCCTTGAACTTTGCTTACGTGGACAATTTGATCTGTGATAATTTTGTTGAACTTTGCTGAAAGTTGTTAGTTATAAGTGAATTAATTAAGTATATATTAAGTATTATTGAATATTGTTAAGTATTGTTGAGTTGCCATGTGTATTTTTCTGTATTTCTTTTTCTGTACTTTTGTTATCTTGTATTTGTATAGCAGATGGGGGCATCGATGGTCTTGCCACGTGGTGTCAATGTAATTTATTTTTTTTTAAATAAGATGATGACAGGATAGAGGTATATCAATTATCAATAATAATTTTTGAGATAACAGGATTATGCAAGGAAAACATAAATGAGAATTTTTAAAATGGGATGATGTCGGAAGACAAAAGAATAAGGAATAAGGATTTTTTTTTATAATCGAAATACAGTAGTTGGACATGCAGACGGTTTGCTGGATTATGAGTAATGAGGTCAGGAAGTCAGTCGGTATTTATTTTAGTTTCGAGGTGGTCATGTATACATATTTTTTTTTGTTTGTTGTTTTGTTCTTGTAGTTTTGACAGATTTTTTTTGTTCCGGATGCGTAAGTCGGTGGAGGGCGGGACAGAACGTCCTCGTAATAAATTTTAAAAAAAAATCCATATTTTGGTAGGTGCTCAGGGAAGCACGAGATAGTTAGAGAAATGGGCGATCTCTATAACTAATATGGAGAGTCGGAGGACATGTCCATTGTGTGTTGACCACACGGGGGGTAAATGGGGTAGAATAAATAAAACCGACTTGATTACTCTTGGACCAATTAAGTATAGTCATAGAGGAGGTAAATTAATTAAGAACATTTGATGTGAAATGGTGAAGGTTTGGGATGGGATTTGTTTTTTGTTTTTGTGCTACCTAGGAGTAAAGAAGATTGTCCGTAAATCCTGAGATGTAAGTAGGAGGCAGATGGACCTCGATTTTGTGTTTTATTGTTGTTCGGCTAGGAGCCGTGAAATTATCGACCACGAGTAGTGTCGACCGGGAGCAAAGGATGCTCTGGAAATCCCGAGATGGGTACGAAGAAGCCATGGGGTCATAAAGGAGTTTGACCTTGAAGAGCGCAGGGTAGCGCTACATGGCAATTTTATTGTTGTATTTATTTAATTTTGAGTTTATCGATTTATCGTAGGACAGTTTTCTTGCCAGCGGGTAGCGTATGTATTCCCTCCTTAGTTTAGTTAGTTAGTTATTAAAAATGTATGGCTTTGCCATACATTTTGATAAAAAAGGGGCGGAGGAAGAATTTTAGAAGTAAAATGTTACCCTATTGTGAATTAAAGGTACCAAATTTTAAAAAAAAACATGCTGGGTGAATTTAATTGGTATTATTAAATTAAATTATTTTGGAATAGATTTGGTTGGTTTAGTTATATTTTAGGGACGTTTAGCGCGTAGTTGCATTTTTTTTTCATGAGAATTACAAGGCGATTAGGCTGTAGAAAGCAGTTTTTTCTGTTGTTTTATTTTTTTTATAAGCCACGGTATTGTCACAAATTAGAAAATTTGGCAGGGGAAATACTATTTTAGAGTAATGAGAACCCTGTTAAAACAATACTAGTGGTTCCAGTGAGTTGGAAGATGCCACGTAGGCCCAAGCAACGGCAATAAGTCTTGTCCACCAAAAGTCTGGCGTGCGAGGTCGCGATAATTCCTCAGGGTACGGAGCGACTGGACAGTCGGTACCAAGCCTAATCACGGAGAGATAGAAGAAAGGGAAAGATGCAGATTACGTACAAGATAGAGCCTTATTATTATTTTTATTTTTTTAGAGGAATGTGTGAGGGATATCTGGGTTGGAATCTTGGGACTTGCTGGGAATGCGGAAAAATCACAAAGGGAAAGCTACTTAGTTAGAAATCGATGCGCAAGTAAGCTTTGGCGCATTAGTTAGGGAGTGATGATTCCGTATCTTGTCGGGTTCCAGGAACTCAAACAGGCTCCGAGTGAATCAGTGTGAAGGCGTATCTTGGCTTAGACCAACCAAGGGAGTTAGTAGAAGAGCTTTGTGAAGTCCCGAAGTAGTAGATTGAATAGAACAAAGCTCCAGTAATAGGACCACTCAGAGAAAGACGTCAGGGCATTACAGTAAAGGAAAAAAAAAACTGGGACTTAGGCCTATGCTGAAAGTCGAGAACGCGAGTGGGATGGTTGGGTCGGTAGAGCATCAGACTTTTAATCTGAGGGTCTGGGGTTCGAGTCCCCATGCGATAAAGCTACCACCAACATGGAGCATCCGACGTTCTGGTCGTAATTGCGATATGCTGGCCCCATTTCGAAAAAGTGATCGAAAATGGAGTCTCCATTTGTTTGGCCAAGTGGTCCAAATAAAGAGCAGAGTCAGTGGAAAATATCCAACAATGCGACCGCCTAGACAAGATGTATATCTGCAAAGCTGTATCTTTGTCTAACTTGGAAGCAAGTTAATGTCGAGGAGGGACTTTCGAGAAGCAGCAGAAGGGTTGATAGTGTTGTAGAAGAGTACTGGTGCCTGATCTTTCTTGGAAAAGGGGTGAGTCCGGAAAGTGAAAGAATAAAGATGTACTTCGGACATAATTATTTTTTTTAGTTAGTTAGTTATTAAAAATGTATGGCTTGCCATACATTTTGATAAAAAAGGGGTGGAGGAATGTTAAAGAGCATCTCTCCTCTCTCTCTCTCTGGCTCTTTCATACTCTCTCTATTTTCTCTCTCTGTGTCTCTATTAGATAGTAGATCGAGAGAGAGAGAGGGAGAGGGTGGGAGGAGGTCAGAGAGATATTTTTGTAGTAAATCCACGTTGCAGGAAGTGACGTTTCATCTAACCGGATGTCATGTGATGCTACGTGGCAAGGTTGGTGAAACGTTGAGTCTCTCAGAAAATGCCAAGCCGAGCAGAGGTCTAAAATGGTTCTCTCCTAAGTAAGGGGGGAGATGCGCGCCCCAGACGTGGGACGTGGTAGGTACCCACAGTGGAGACCATCGATGGCGACATCTGCAGATCATGCCTGGGAGAATAAAAGGTTGAAAACCCAACATCTGTCTTCATCTTGTGTATTCTGGCGAAAACAGCAAGAGAGCTCCACCCAGATGAAGACTCTCCCAGAGCAGCGGAACCAGGTATGAACTTCTATATATAAACACATACATCCACAACAGGTGTCCTAACTACTAGACAAGCGGTTTAAGAGATCTTGGGTCCCGTTCTCTCGTCTCTTAACACTTGTAATATCTCTCTCTCATCATCGTAAACTTTTTCTCTTCATTAGTAAAATGGACACGTCATCACCAGGGTACCAGTATCCCTCAAGTAAAGTGTCCAAAGTCCAAATCCGTTTCTTCTCCCTCCCTTATGTAACATATAGGTTATTTGGTGCCGTTGACCTTCTTGCCCCCGCATGGGGCATATATATATCGAAACCTGGATTGCCACGGACATAACGAGAAAAAGAGATAACGAGGAAAAATAAAGACAAGAAGAGAAATTGAGGAAAAAGGAGGGGGAAAAAACGGAGAAGAGACAGTGGAATAAAAAGAAAGAATAGTGAAAATGAAGAGAAAAAGAGAATAAATGTTTCTTCTCCCTCCCTTATGTAACACATTTTTTGTCATGTGCCCAAAACATTTATTTATTTATTAAAATTATATCAAAGATATAAGTAAATTAGACACAAGACCATTCAAAATTGTGGAGATGTGGGTCAGCCTTGTCATACTACCGTTTTAATTGTTCAAACTATTTTTAACTACAGTCTGAAATCAATATAATACCACATTCACTCCAGGAGTCGCCTTCCCTAAGATTCCGGAATCGATTTTATTTATACTACAGTTTGATCTTAGCTGAAAGACAAAGGAACCATAAAATTATTAGATCGCTAGAACTGCTGAGCTCTACACTTTGATTTATATATGTTATTTCGCTAAACAAAAAGTTTAAAAAAACAAAATTAGACACGAGACTAATCAAAAGAGTGAGAAGATGGGAGTTATGGTCATCCTTGTCACTATATCTTTGGTTTGTCTACATTAACCTTGCTAGAGTTCTCACCATAATACCATATACACACTAGGGTTCGTTCTACTTAAGATTCCCAAATCACATTGTTTTTGTTTTTTTTTAATTCATACATCTTTTCGGGAATCATCAGTGCAGGGTGTCACGATTACCGCCAATTGGGAGATTTGAACCTGGCAACTAAGCTATCGCTGACTCTATTAGCAAGGAACAAATCGACAGTCAACGTTAACTGCAAGAAATACAGTTGACATTTCAACATTTATTTTTAAATGTCAAGACGGTGATAGTGATCTTATGATCTTATCATCTGCGCATGTAAGCTTAAGTGACCGATTTTTAACTTTAACTTAGAGTGCTCAACAATAAAAACCGAGTTCTTAAAGGAGCTGGCATAATTATTACCATAATTATTTTTTAATATATACAGACACTGATGTTTCATCCTTTCAGGAATCATCAGTGCAGGGTGTAATGATTACCGTCACTCGGCAGCAAAGTCATCTCTAAATCTATTAGCAAGGAACAAACCGATACGGCCACAGTAATTTTTCAAGTTTGGCGATCGAGGGGGGGTACAAAACATAAGAGATACAAAATTTTATGAAACCATTCTGTACTTTCACCTAACAATTTTATAAACAGAACGAACCCCAAAAAGGGTGTCATAATTAACACCAGTCCATAGATTCGAACCCGGCAACATGAACTATCCCTGGCTCGATTAGCAAAGATCGTATCCAATCGGCTACCATTAACCGTGGGAAATAACGTTGAAATTAAACATTTTTATTTAAAAAAAATTTTTTTATGTCAGTCAGAGTGATCTAATCATTATACGATGATCTATGCATAAGAGCTAAATTGACCGTCTGAATTCAACTGAAAGTGCTCAACGATAAGAAACGAGTTTCTTAAAGAGGCTGACGTAAATATTTACTATAATAATTATTAAATACCTACAGACACTAGTATTTCATCCTTTCGGGAATCTGCAGTACAGGATGTCATGATTAACACCAGTCAATAGATTCGAACCCGACAACACAAGCCATCTTTGGCTTGATTAGCAAAGACCGTATCCATTCGGATACCATTAACGACATGAAATAATGTTGAAATTAAACGAAGGAGAAAGGAGCGTGAAATAATGTTGAAATTAAACAACGGAGAAAATAAACAGGTTAAATACGTGATGTCTTAGCCGATGTGTCTATGGTCCTACTGGAAGTAGAGATCGATCTAATTAAGCATAGTCAACCGAAAAGAAGACAATGACTTGCTAAAATGTCGGTGAAAAAAATTGACCCCTCCTTGTACAAAATGGCCGAGTTGGGGTGAAAGAATAAATGTTTTTGGCCAGTTTTTCAATATTTGTCATCCGAGACGTCGAGCTTTTGTGAGGATCCATCGCATGTGTCAAAACATTTTGCAGGACATACAAGCACATACACACACACGCGCACATTTTGCCTTTATATATATATATATATATATATATATATATATATATATATATATATATATACAATAGCAGGGATACCTGGCGTTTCTCTGGACTGTATAAACAACAAGAAAATTGAAGTTGATTTTGAACATATTTGTTATTTTTAGGATAAAGGAATTTTTAATGTCTACGTATCATTTGCTATTTTGAGTAAAAGAATATTTTACCTACTCTAGGACGGGTATTACACATATATGAAATAATTGTATCTTCTCTAGGATAGGTAATTCACAGCATTTATATGAAATAATTTTACCTTCGCGAGGACGGGTAATGTACAAAACATATTTAAAATAATTTTACCTTTGCGAGAACAGGTAATGTACAAAACATATTTAAAATAATTTTACCTTTGCGAGAACAGGTAATGTACTAAACATATTTAAAATAATTTTACCTTTGCGAGAACAGGTAATGTACTAAACATATTTTAAATAATTTTACCTTTGCGAGAACAGGTAATGTACTAAACATATTTAAAATACGTTTACCTACCCTCGGACGGGTAATTTAAATATGTATAGGGAACAATTTAACATACCCTCGACAGGTATTGTACAGCATATATGAAATAATTTCTCTTCCCACCTAGGCTACCATAATTTTAACAAAATTTAAATCAATTTACGAAGATGGATCGTTAGGACTTCCAAATTAATACATAAATACATTGTCTTGGTTAATGAGTTCGCAACCCTTGCTTCATTATAAATTTCAACATTACTGGGTTTCTTTCCTTTCTCACTATCGGTACTATTATTGTAATGCATAAATACATTGACACGGTTTAGTGATTAGACAACTCTTGCTTCATTATCAAATTCCACATTACTGTGTTTCATTTTTTCCCCTCTATCGACAATTTTTTTTTTGACAAAAGACGTCATTTTCGGAAGATTACTCGGTAGGCTTTACAAACAAATACACAAATATGTTGAGAAGTTTAGTGATTAGGCAACCCTTGCTTCACTACAAAATTCCACATTACTGTGTTCTTTCCCTTCCTACTACCAACACCACCATTTTAAGTGAAATGATATCATTTTTTGACCATATCATTTCTTGACCATATCATTTCTTGACCATACCATTTCTTGACCATATCATTTCTTGACCATATCATTTTTTGACCATATCATTTCTTGACCATATCATTTCTTGACCATACCATTTCTTGACCATATCATTTCTTGACCATATCATTTCTTGACCATACCATTTCTTGACCATAACTCAGCAGGTTTTCCAAATAATTACATAAATGCATTGACACGGATGATGATTAGACAATTTTTACTTTACCACAATTTTCAATATTAATGTAGTTCTCCCCCCCCCCCTCAGCACCACAACCACCAACAACATAATAGTAAGAGAAACGATGTCATTTCCGTAATATGCTTCCATAGTTATTCCATATTTTTAGAATATGACATTGTGGCCTCAAAATGGACATTACTCCCTCCAGCCCCACCCCAAAACTGAAGGTTTGTTAATCCCTAGAGAACTCCAGATTACGTTTAAAAACAACATAATCGTGTTTCTTTCTACTCACCACTACAACTGTCACGTCATTCCCCGAAGTTAAAATTAAAAATTCAGAAGAATATTGTTTACCCCCTACAGAAACTGGCCCAATTAATAACCTTCACAAAAGACAAACAATAAATATACATAAAATAAAGTAATGTTAAGATATATATTTGATATATTGTCTGGTAGAATTATTTCATTACAAACACACCTATCCATTAACTCATACTTCATCATTTTTCATAATTCTTGAACATGTTACTAATGTCGACAATTATTTTTCATAATTTTAACCCATATTATTGCCTCCTCCTATTACTCAAATAATAACTTTGATATATTGTCTGGTAGAATTATTTCATTACAAACACACCAATCCATTAACACACATTTCATCATTTTTCATAATTCTTGAACATGTTACTAATTTCGACACACATATTTCATAATTTTAACCCACATTATCGCCACTCCTTACTCAAATAATAATTTGATATATTGTTTGGGAGAATTATTTCATTACAAACACACCAATACATTAACTCATATTTCATCATTTTTCATAATTCTTTGATATGTTACTAATTTCGGCAATCAGTGTTCATAATTTTAACCTACATTATCGCCCTCTCCTTACTCAAATAATAACTTTGATATATTGTTTGAGATAATTATTTCATTATATCATATAAATTGTTCGGAAATACACACAGTTGATTTGTTTATAGTGGTGAAGGCTTTGTGCAGAACCAATCACCCTTTTTTATACAACTGCTAATATTTGTTGGTGTAATGGCTGCCACAAGTCAAAGCATACAATGGGCCTCTACTGTATACTTTGTCTTGTTAATAAATTCAATGTTTTTTACAAACATTACTTTTGGCCTTTTTTTTATTTTGCTCTTTAGTTGTGAAAAAGGTGTTTAATTTGGATTATAAAATCATTTTTATAAATGTTGACTTTATTTTTATACTATAATTTTTACCAGAAGTTAGTTATTGTTATAAAATAATTTTTCCAAAATTTTGTTATTGTTAAAATATAGTTTAACATATATGAATAAGTATAAACTAGTTATAAAATAACTTATATATATATATATATATATATATATATATATAAGTACTAACGGGGTTGGGGCGGTCGACTTTGCCCGGACGTGAAATCCGCTTAAATATGATATTTTAATTTGTCCAGGTTTCGTATATATTATTATAGAGTCGTGATTTCAAAAGTAAAAAAAAAAATAAGCATTTGGCTGCCATCAGTTAGAATCGAAACCGAAACATTCACGGCTAGTGACGTTACCACTGTACCAACACGTATATGCCCTGTTTAAAAATAAAAAATAAACTCAGATGAATGTACAAAATGTTCAACGGTCTATTTTTTTAATTTGTACCATTTAAAAACTATTTTAACCGCCTAACGACCTATAAAAGAACGGTCCGTAAAAAAGCCAGTCATTTGAGGCCCCTAACGTCGCTCTGCGACTTTTAGTTTCAGGGGAGCGTTTGAAAATGTGGAGACAGACAGACAGACAGACAGACACATAACCGTGTATATATTAGATTAACTAGTTATAAAATCTATATATCTGTAAAAGTGAAAGTGTCTGTGTGTGTGTATATACATTTTCCTAGGGAATAACTCTGTCAATTTTTAGTCTACAGACTCGAAATTTGATATACAGGGTACTGAGATGTGGGAAAATCGATGTGATCGGTTTTTGGCTAGAAATTTGGCGATTAAGGGGTCAAAGTTCAACGATTTGACCTTTGAGAACTCTACCAAACTCCTCCGACAATTGTGGGTCTACGCACTTGAAATTTTAGATATAGGTTTATTGGACATGGATCTAACTTAATAACTTGAGTTAAGCCCAAAACAATACATTTAAGGGGTCATAATAGGGGTCAAATTTAAAAAAAATTGACCGCTTTTTTTTTCTTTTTTTTGTTTTTTTGCTCAACATACACCTCCAAATACCCGGGCAACGCCGGGCACCCATGCTAGTAGACTATAAAGAGAAGAAAGTATAAAGAAACAAAAGAATTAACAAAGAATCATTTTTCAATTTTTTTTTTTTTCGTTTCTGTCATAAAACTTTATGATTATTTTTTTTTTTTTATTGAACAGTGAATTGAAATAGCACTTCGGCTAGAGATTCTCTTTCTCAGAGAATGGACTTTGTTAGTCTATCTCTGCTCGATACTTTTATGGCAGGTGTTTGACTCACCTCAAATCTATGCTCCCCCCCCCGTCAAACGTTCACGACAAGTACTCGCCTAAATAAAACAACCGCCAACTACTCTCCTCACTCCTATCCGTGCCTAAAACTAAACAAAAATTCAATGAGCAGAGTTTCTTTCCTAGAATTGTCTGTGGAACGCAATACCGTTTGTCTGCTTCCCAGCTGACTATAACATGGTCGTCTTCAAGTCTAATGTGAATAAATTACTACTGAGTCGCCCATTTCAATAATCTAGTCATACCCAAGTTCTACCGTGACTGATCTTGCTGTCTCACCATCTACCTAACACTTAACGCTTATCCTTGAGTAGCCTCCGGGTCTTGATAAGTGGTGACCTTCCAAGTAAAAAAGACCGGATTTCTTTCAAATCTTAATCAGCTTCACATTCTACATAGATTTGCACTTTTTTTAGATTCCTAAAATATTTATTCACTCGACACTACCAGTCTTATTACTTTCCACTTCCCTCGACTATTTATTTTTATTTTTTATTCGTTTCTTTCTCTCCCGTCATGCTGCTTTTTCGTTAATACTTTCTCACCATTTCATAAACTACCACCATAGCCACGAGAATTTTCCCACCATTCCATAAACTACCACCATAACCACGAGAACTTTCCCACCATTCCATAAACTACCAACCTAGCCACGAGAACTTTCCCACCATTCCATAAACTACCACCATAGCCACGAGAACTTTCCCACCATTCCATAAACTACCACCATAGCCACGAGTACATTCCCACCATTCCATAAACTACCACCATAGCCACGAGTACATTCCCACCATTCCATAAACTACCACCATAGCCACGAGTACATTCCCACCATTCCATAAACTACCACCATAGCCACGAGAACTTTCCCACCATTCCATAAACTACCACCATAGCCACGAGTACATTCCCACCATTCCATAAACTACCACCATAGCCACGAGAACTTTCCCACCATTCCATAAACTACCACCATTGCCACGAGAACTTTCCCACCATTCCATAAACTACCACTATTGCCACGAGAACATTCTCACCATTCCATAAACTACCACCATAGCCACGAGAACTTTCCTTCTTACTTCCTATGCCCTTCTTTTTCTGCATACACACTTCCACCGTTACTTACAACTTTATATCTTTGATTTTGTTTAATACATTACCCCCTTGACAAAGATCAATAAATGAAACGAAATATTTTATTTATTTATAAATATATAATATAATCCTCATCTTTTAGAGCTGTTGTTTCACGACGTTTCAGTCAAATACTCCTCTGGCTTTTGTCAGGTTGTTAACTACGACAGGATAGGAATGCTGAATCTTTAACTGTATCTTCAGTAATTGCTGCCTTCCATAGTTGTTATCGTCTCACTACGTTTCGGCCAACTCATCCTCTGGCCTTCTTCAGGTGGCTAACTATGACAGGATAGGAAAGCTGAGTCTTGTAACTGCACCTGACTTTTAGAGTTGTTGTCTCGCCATGTTTTGGCCAACTAAAACTCTGGCCTGTTTTGCGTAGGATTGAAACCGCTATCTTCAGACAATGCTCACCTGGAACTTTGGAGATTCAACGTCTCTATCCACTGAGCCACGAGCCCCGAAGGTTGGATTTTTTGGTCTTATAAATCTAAGTTTTTTTTCGTTTATTTGTTTGTTTTTTTGTTTGTTTGTTTGTTTGTTTGTTTGTTTGTGTCTATCTGTCTGTTTGTTTGTTTGTTTGTCTGTCTGTTTGTTTGTTTGGTACTAGTGCACTTATTGATCCGTGCTGAAATAATAACGCTATTATTTAAAAAAAGCTGTCCTTAACATGGGAAGGGGAGGGTGTTTTGTAACTATTCTATACTTTAACCTTACAGTTGAATAAAAGAAACATATCATAAAACTTTAATTAAACTTGGAAATACGATTTAAAAAAAAAAATAGCGCGGATCAATAATAATGCACTAGCACCGTTTGTTTTTTAATCTGATCTTCCATTGTTGGGTCCCTACAGAATGGTATATATTATTTAATTATTGGAATTCTTTTGAGATGAGTAATTTGTATATTTTATTTGTTTGCAGACGATTATTCTCATTTTTTATAGTTGCTTACCTATCCCCGTCGCGGTTAACAGCCTGATGAAGGCCAGAGGAATGGTTGACCGAAACGTCGTGAAACAACAACTATAAAGTCGAGAATGATAGTCCGCAAATAAATAAATAAAATATTAAAAATACTCATCTAAAAGGAATTCCAATAATTAAATAATATATGAAACGAAATATCAAAATGAATTAAATATGATTCTATACTAATTATTATTGCTCTGCTTTGTTTGTTCTTATTGTCGTTATTCTTTGAGCATTCATTTTTTTTTTGCGGACTGTTATACTCATCTTCATAGCCGTTGTTGTTTCACCACGTTTCGATCAACTCATCCTCTGGCCTTCTTCAGGTGGTTAACTGCAACAGGGTAGGATTAGTAACTGCATCCCCAGTAATTAATGCCTTCAGTAATTAATGCTTGTTGTCTCACCACGTTTTGGCAAACTAAACCTCTGAGCGGCTTTGGGTAGGATTGAAACCGCTATCTTCAGACAATGCTCACTTGGAACCATAGAGACTCAATGCGTCTATCTATTGCGTCACGAACGGCGATCAAGGTTGGACTTTATGGTCTTATAAATCCAAGTTTGTTCTCATCTGGTCTTCCATTCTCAGTTCCGTACCGAATAGTATTGAGTCTGTACGGTTCTAAGTGAACATTGCCTGAAGATAGAAGTTTCATCCTACCCAAAGCAGGCCAGAGGTTTAGTTGACTAAAACGTGGTGAGACAACAACTATGGAAGTTAGGTGCAGTTACAAGACCCGGCATTCTTATCCCGTCATAGTTAACCATCTGAAGAAGGCGAGAGGATGAGTTGGCCGAAACGTGCTGAAACAACAACGACAACTAGGAACATGAGGATAATAGTCCGCAAAAAAATAAATACACAAATCATGAAACCTCATCTCAAAAGATTCCAAAAAAATGTTTTAAATAAGATATGATTATATAATTATATTATTATATAATAATATATAATTATACTATTATATAATAATATATAATTATATTATTATATAATAATATACAATTATATAAAAAATATATAATTATCTTTATTCTTGTTTATAGTCTTACAGTATGTTGGATATTTATATTTTAAACATTAAACTTTAACACGTAAATTCTTATTGCAGTTCTTCCGATTCTGCCTGTGACGATTTACTCAATCATTCGCTCAAGTATTTTGGATTTGGACAAAAAGTAAGTCTCTAACATTTGCAAAGACTCGATTTTGTATTTTACACCTCAAGAACATGTATGCCGCTGATATTGTATTCTTTTTCTATTATTTCTGTCATTTCACTTTCTTTGATTTTTTCTAATTCCACAATTTCGAAATTTGTGTATTCCTTCTTCTCCAACCATTTTTATCGTTTCCCCATTCTAAAGCTTTATTCATTCACTTTCAACAATTTTTTCCATTTTACAACTTCAGGGCACTACATTTCTTCATGCTAAATTCCATACCTATGTCATTACTGGACATGTGAACAGTGCTCACAAGCATAACTGGTCTTCATTCTTTTAAATCATCCATAAATAATAAATGGTTTACCCATTATTCCTTCTTTCCTCATTCATAACAAACATTTACCTTTTGTAATATGAACGACAAGGGTACTACACTTAAACCAAACAACAATGGCGACAAGCCCCCCCCCCCCGAAAAATCCCTCTTTTCACATGAACTTCCCCAATATCTTCCCCGTTTTATGTCAATGACACTTTTCATTGTTTCATACATCTTTCTAAGAAATCGTTCACATCCACCACTAATTCAAATACTTCTATACATTCCTTAATCTAGCTATGTGGAACCAGATAATATGCTTTGTAGTAATCTATCCATGACATGGACAGTTTTGTAAATCTTCTATTACAATCATGAAGTATTGTCCTATCAATAAGCGATTGATCTTTGGTCCCTCTACTACCTCGCATACCTCCCTAACCCTAACCTCTACTACCTCACATACATCCCTTTTGTGCCTCAAGTAAGATCTCTTACTGCTCCAGATATTTGTGAATCTCATCTGCCAAAATGCCTGTTACAAGTTTCCACATCAATGGAAAGCAGGTGATCGACCGATAGTTATCATCTGCAGTGTCCTTTAATTTATCTTTCTGGCAGAGCAGTGTTCATTCGTGCATGCTCCATTCAGGAATTACATCTCCAGTCAAAATTCTGTCAATTAGAGATGCAATTCTTTTTATGCACGTTGGTAATGTTTTTTATCCAATATCCATGAATACGATTTGGTCCAGAAGTCTACCAATTTGGAATTTTCATACATTATTTTTTAACTTTCTTCTTGTTCATTTTCACGGCATTTTGAGTTTGATAAAGTTTATTATTTCATTCTTGAAATCTTTCTGTCACAAAACACTTATGTTGTCTTCCTTTTGAACATTCCAAATATCATCCCAAAACGTTGTGCATTCTTCTGAATTTGGTGTTTCATTTAAGCAATTAGAGATTTTAAGTCGTACTTAGAACTTTACAACTTATTTTGTTTAAACCGTTTAATTCTTTTCTCTTCACTTTTGCCCTCTTTTAGCTATCTTTTTTTTTCTTTTTTTTTCTTTTTTTTTCTTTGCTTTATTTTCTGCATGATAGTTTTATTCCTTTTTTCTTTTAGTTCTATATTTTTCATTCAGTTGTTTGACCTTCTGTGTCTTCTTTGTTTCCAACTGTCCTTTCAACTCTCTTTCGAGCAATTTCACATCCTCTCTTAATTTCTTCATATGTTATTCTATTCCCTGTCTCCACCTTCGTTCATTTCTTTTCTGACGCCCACCTCTTTTCAATCTAAATTTATCTGCGACCCAAACACTTCCTACTATGATCAAATTATTTGATTCTATTATGATCTTGCATTTCACATACTTCATTGCTACATTTGCTTTGTCTACCTGAACCTTCAGAGTTTTTTTTTTGTCTAGTTTCTTAAACATAATTCTATCCTTCCACCATAATCTCTTTCAATCTTCTAACCTATTTTTGTTCAACACCTCATTATAAGTTTCCCCACATCACCAATTATCTCGTCCCTTAATTCCTCTCCATTCCCTACCGCTTCAGCCACATCTAACACTTCATTTTCTGTCCTTTCCTCATTAATCTGCACGTCTCTTTTGTTTTTGTCATCCTCCGTTATTTCTGTGTCCACTTGTTATTTTATGGCCTCCAATTCAAGTTTTGTTAACCATCCATTATTCTTTATTGCTCATACATGTTCACGCACACGTTGTTCTGTTAATTCAAACATTCTTAATTCTCTTTATTCTCCAAACATACATTGTCTGCACTTCCCGATAAAACTTTTCATTTTTATATAAAGGATTGTTTCTGAAGAAGCATTCCATGATTACCTTGTTAATTAAATTGCTTCACTTTTCTAGCAGTTGCCGGATGATGATCGGGTTTTTGCTGCTCTGTCAAGATATACCTGCCAGGTGTGGACCTATTACTTTGATTTCCAGCCCCATTCACGCCGTTGTTCTTAATACTTTGATTTGATATTTTATCTATCAGAAGTTTTGTGAATTTTGGGTTACACAACCACCAATGTTTTATTTTTTATTTTTTGTATGTTTTTTTTTTTTTTATATACCATTTCTAGACATTGGTGGTTTGTAATTGGAGTCTCCTTTCACCTCGATATTTTGTCTTGCCGGACTCATGCACCGTCTATTCAGATCTACTGGTTTAAAGGGCGAGTTACTCGCCTGATGCACCAGCTTCTGCCAGTAAAAAAGGTCTTCTGAGCTTAGTAATCAAGCTACATGAGAAGGCCAGGCATAGTATGACAGAATCGTTTCCGGGGAGAGTTACCTGGTTGAGGAACGTACTGGGAATGCAACCAGCTCCCCGGATGTTAGACACGATATCTAACTATAGGCACATAGAAACTTCAAAACAACGGATCGATATGTCGTCGGCTATAACCGGCTGGCACAGGTTGCTTCTTGTGTCTTCATTGCGTTGTTACAGGCAGCATTTCCATCGTCATCGTCGACATTAATGGCAGGGACTGCAGGTTGAAATCGAACGTTTGTACAAAAATAGCAAACAAATCGATTTTTATAAAAATATATAATTTATTTGACGTTTAACAATGAGGGAGCATATTCAGTCGACCCATTGCGTGCGCACCAAACTGCTATATGCCTGATGCATGCAAAATCCAAGCTTCAAATGTTTTTTAACAATAGAATTATATTTAATTCTCTCTTTCTTCATTGAAAGAGAGAAATGGGGAGAGAAAGAGAGAAATAGAGAAAGAGAGAAATAGAGAAAGAGATGGAGAGAGAAAAGGGAGAAAGTGTGTGTGTGAGAGAGAGAGAGAATGCGAGAGAGAAACATCGATACATAATGTTTAAACATTGTTGTTTTTTTTTTGTATCCCATCATGAGTTCTTTCAGGTTTGACCTTCTAAATTCTAAGGTCTTATATCTTTTTGACTTGGTTCAATTTTATAAACAAACTGTTATTCTTGACTCAAGTCGAGATTGATATATTCTTACATTTTCAAAATCACAAAGCACCTGCTTAACACACCTTCCCCTCACATGTACAGACAAGTTAAGCACAAGGTTCATTAATGTAGAAGCCCCCAGCTCCCCCAAAAGAGCGCTCTTTATTGTGGCTAGATTGTCAGAGGCTATAGATTTCAGCATACTTTGGGAATATTTTATAGGAATGTGGAAGCTCGTCCTCACTTCCAGCCACAGCAATATGAGAACCATTAGACCCCTTATTATTATTTACTCACCAGAAGTAGTCACACAAGCCATCACCAAGGATTGTTCTTTGAGAACAACTTCTGGTGCTCCCTGGAGTCTGAGTGACAACAAATCTCCCCAAACTTCTAGTACTCTTCACCTCTTTCGATAACCGTTGCAAAAGAATTTGCGTTATCGCAACAGCTGCTTACCATTGATTTTTTTTATTGGCGGCGACCATTGGTCTTCACTGGAATTGGGTGGCAATAAGCCTCCACAACGTCCCAATCATCTTTGCACTCGGCCAGCGAAGGTTTGGCTACTGCTTTCTCTCCTCTGTCTTTCCATCGTAAACGTAATATTTGACTCTGGAAAAATTCTGGTTGTGTCTCCAAGGGTAAAAAGGGGTAAAAAAAAATGTGGATTTTTTTTTAATCAAAATGAAAAATTCTGGTTTATTTGTCTCAGAAATTTTTTTTAGGTTATTTCTCTTTGATTGTTAAGTTGTTGGGGTTGTTTTGGGATTTTTTTTTTTTAAATATTGTTCCTATTTACATGCCTTCCCACGAGGGAAGAGTTAGACACAAGGTCGGTTTCTAATGTGGAGAAACCCAAGCTCCCTAAAATGGGTCACAGTGAATAAGAACAAAAATTAAAATTGCCTTAGACGGATATTAATTCTACGAACTTGAACGAAAATTGTTTTTTTGGCACTTACGAATTATACGGACGGCGCCATTGTTAGAGGCGATAAATCCAATTTCTTCTTGGAATAATTACAAAACACCTATGTTAAATAATAGGTTTCTAAATAATAACGTTAAAAAAGGGCATTACGCTTAAACTTTAGATTTACCAAAAAAAAGTCATTGAATTGTTTTTTCGTCTAAATTTAATAAAACATAATTTTTTCTTGATCAAATAACACACAAAATAAATAAAAATAAATAAATAACACTAAAATACTTGAAAATAAAAAGTTATTGTATAAAAATATATCAAAATATAATTGTAAAAACATTTATTGAAAAAATACATTTTTTGTATTAAAGCAACATTACATGACCTTTTGGTTAAGAGCAAAGTGTAGTATATGTTCTGATACTACACATTCTCTTTTCTGTCCTCAGTCAGTGGAGGAGAAATCCTTCTAGACTAAGGCAATTTTAATTTTTGTTCCTTTCCCAACATTAAAAACCGACCTTGTGTCTAACTCTGCTCTCGAGGAGGAATATTAGATTTTTTTTTCAAACAATTTAACGGAAATTCATTGTAAGAAAATAGAATTTTAATAAAAATTAAAGCAACATTGGATTTTTTTTTAAAACGATTTTAAAACAGTTTTTGAATTGAAGCATCATTGCATGTTTTGTTTTTGTTTTGTTTTTTTCAAATAATTTAACAGAAAGAAGTCGCCGTAAAAGAAATATAGAATTTTATTAAAAACTTCTTTGAATTAAAGTAAAACTATAACAAAATATATAAAACCCAACAAAACAAAATGGCGCCGCCCATATAATGCATAAGTGCCTTATATTTTGATACAATAAATTTTTTTACAATTGTATTTTGATAAAATAAATGTTATTTGGTGCTTTTGCATTTAACGACCCGCGGTCTTTATTAAATAGTATTTACAATTAAATTCAAGTTTTACGATATCATTTTTATTAAATTGTTAAACATTTGGCCTTGAAAAATAACCATAGTCTGGCAACTGTGTATCTCGACCCATGTTAGACATAAGTGCCAAACCCGCTATAACTTACTTTTTTTTAATTTATCATTTTTATTATTATTACATGGTTTAAGTAGAGATCATTTGTTTGGAAAAATGCCAAAATTATTTCACTCTAAAGAATTTATGTGACTGAAATAGGAATTAACGCGGCAATCCGACAAATTATTCATTTTTTTTTTTTCATTTAATAGCAAAAATTATCAGCATTACTCGGTTTTCTAAAGTTTTCAGATTTATTTCTTTTTCATTTGAACAAATTTTCTATAAATTTGATGCATTCCGGTTTGATAAATTGTTTAAATTTTTTTTTAGATAAGAATTGTTTTTGATTGTTTGGACTCTCGCTCTCATCTTCGTAGTTGTTTTCACAATAGAATCTTTTCTGACCTTTAGATGTTGCTTAAAATTACTCAGAAGCAAAACCGTATAATATTTTACCCTGGAAAAATTGTGGGGCTTGATGTTTTAGGCGTAAAAACAAAACACCTCTTTTGGGGCTCATTTTTATTTTTCTTCTAAAATTCATACTTGTGTTTAAATAAGTGTTTTGAATGGTACCGAATTCGACTTAATGCATCGTTTATCATGAAACGGTGTCATTTGGATGTTTTACATCAGGCCAGTGGTTTAAATGGGGAAAATAGCCGAAATCAGTCTAGGTCAATAGTTTTTGGTTTGTTGCTGTCGTTATTTATTTTTATTTATTTATTTATTTATTTATTTTTTATTTTATTTATTTTTTTTATTTATTTTTTATTTATTTATTTATTATTTTTTTATTTATTTATTTTTATTTTATTTATTTATTTATTTATTTATTTTTTTCATTTTTTTTTTTTTTTTTTTTTGCAGTTGCTGGATACTCTGGTCCTGGGTGGTTTGGATAATTGATGGACCGGTAATACTTTTTCTATTGGTAAGTACTGTAGATTGTGTAAGCCTATTTCGTCAATCTCATATCCTATTTATTCATCGTCGTAAATTGTGTTATGTCTGATGTCAGCCGACCATAATTAAACGCACGTTAAAAACAAGAGACATGTGATGCGAAAATAGTTGGATAAGAGTCCAATAATTAGTCAGCCCCTTTAGAAAAAAAGTAACCCTCAAAACTAAAAACATGCTAAAACAAAACCTATACCATTATACCTTGCACCTGTTGCGGACCAGGATATAAAATACCCTAACTCGCTACAAAAAAAAAAAATAATGAAACGAATTGAATGAAGGAAACAAAGAATTCAAATGCTGGAATAAAATAAACATGTCGTTTATTTTCTGTTGAGAAATGAAAGTCTTCGGTGTACACGTGTTCATTCGGCCGTTGACGACTACGCGCGTGGAAGGAAAGGGGGAATGCAATAGAGAAACGCGAAGTGGCAAGCCGGCCTGTAGAAAGAGAGGGTTAAGCTCAGTAGAGCGTCGTGCACATGTCTGTTTTGATGGACCAAAGGCGAAGGGGAGATAGAGTGACGTTAGAGCACGCAGTCGGTTCGTCAACTAAGCAGCTCAAACGCTGGTCCGGACGAAAAAGGGGAAGTTGACAGGTTTTGTTGACTTTTATACTGGAGTTAGTGTTCTGGGTGCGCATGTCTGGTTTTCACTTAAAATGAAGTGACGTCACAGCTCGGGTGTGTGTATGCGCATGAATGTGACTGTGTATATGCGTGTGTGTGTGTGTGTGTGTGTGTGTGTGTGTGTGTGTGTGTGTGTGTGTGTGTGTGTGTGTGTGTGTGTGTGTGTGTGTGTACGTGCGTGCGTACATGTGGATGTGTATATGTGAGGGAAAACATGTTCGAACACACCAGACTTAAAAAAAAAATAATTAATTATATATCTTTTTTTTTCTCTCTCTCTCTCTCTCAGATAAATGCCTATTTCCTGGCTAATATTCTTCACGTCCTGGTAACAAAGATTCGAGCAACGACGGACAGTTCCCAAACGAAGTAAGTCCCATCTGAGTTCCAATCTCACATTTTACCGTTATTATTATTTTTTTTTCTACACACGTTTCCCTATACATTACAGGTTTTAACTTTCCAACGAAGTCATCCAACGAAGCCATACTTGGCTGCACAGGCTAGCATCTTTCTTCCAAGCCACCGGCAATTAACACAAGAATTGAAGGGAATTAAGTACTTATAAATGTCCTGTCGGCACAGTAAGTAGTCAGATGACGTATTCAATGACAGGAAATCGGAATATCACATTTGCGTCGAAAATTGACTGTTTCTTCTCAATTCCGTAAGGAGAGCTCGACTTTGATTTCTTAAAGGGGCTTTATAACTTCAATTATTTTAAATAATTATCTATATATTAATACGATAGCGTGTGTGTTCTTTTGTGTGTCATGCTTACATCCGGGGCGTTTAATTATTATGTTTTTCTATTTCTTGTCATAAATTATTTTACCAAGAATTCTTCATAAGTTTTGGTTTCGGTTTCGACTATAGCTGATGACACTTAAATCATCATTTTTTTATGAATAATTTTATCAAAAATTCTTCATAAGTTTGTGTCGGGGTTTCGATTATGGCTGAAGGAACTCAAGTTATATATATAGATAGATAGACTTTCTCATAAGTGTTTTTTTTTTCAGTTTCGATTGAAGCTAATGCCCCCAAGTTACGAGGGGCGTGCAATAAGTAATGCCCCTGACCCACTTCCAGTTGTCTGATCTAGCTGAAATTTTGCATGTGCAATGATTTATATCTCTACGGGTTATGTGGCAAATTACAGCTCTGAACTAATTGTCGTTTCTGTTTTACTGGTGTTTGAACTGAGTCAGGTGTGAAATGGAGCCTGTTGAATGTCGAGCAGTGATCCGGTTTTTGTATTTGAAAGGACGTAGACCACAGGAGACTTTTGATGAAATGAAAGAAACTTATGGTAATAATACCCCATCATATGACCTTGTAAAACACTGGCATCGTGAATTCAAACATGGTCGGAAGTCTGTGGAAACAGCTCCCAGACCTGGTCGCCTCCCTTCTACCATTGATGAGGCATCTGTCCGTCAAGTTGAGGCTGCCATTTTGAAAGATCGGCGCATTACTATTCGCCAAATAGCCCAAGATGTCAAGATTAGTACAGGGTGTGTGGAAATTATCATTCATGACCATTTGCATATGCATAAGGTGTCTGCCAGATGGATTCACAGGTTGCTCACACCATTCCAGAAGCGAGAACTCGTCGAGTGCTCGAGGATGAATTTGGAGATGTGCCAAGAAGATGAGTCAAAGTTTTTCAAAAGACTGATTACACAAGAGTAAACCTGGGTCCATCATTATGATCCAGAGACTAAAGCCCAGTCAATGCAGTGGAAGCACTTGGACTCACCACCTCCAAAGAAGGCAAGGGTGCAGCCCTCCGCTGGCAAGGGCATGCTCACAGTCTTCTGGGACCAGGACGGAGTAGTGATGACAGATTTCCTAGCAAAGGGTACCACAATTACAGGAGCCTATTATGCTTCACTTTTGAGGAAATTAAGGGAAGCTATCAAAATCAAGAGGTGAGGCAAGATCAGCAAAGGTACCCTCCTCCTGCAGGACAACGCTCCGGTCCACAACTCGCATGTCGCCAGATCAGAAGCACGAGCGTGTGGTTATAAAATCCTTCCCCATCCTCCCTACTCCTGACCTTGTACCCTCTGACTTTCACCCCTTCCCAGCCATGTAGTTGTTTTTGAAAGGAAAGTGTTTCGCAGATGATGCAGCCTTGATTTCTGAAGTCACGTCGTGGTTGGAGGACCAACCTGGGGTGTTCTACAAAAACGGTTTCCAGAGCTGCATCAAATGATGGGAGAAATGCATAACTCTGGGTGGTTCCTATGTAGAGAAAGACTGATAACTGTGCCAAGTTTTGTTGCTCTACTGCTATGGGAAGTGGGTCAGGGGCATTACTTATTGCACGCCCCTCATATATGGATATATATATTTTTGCAATCGCAACTTTATAATATAGAACATTAATTCTATAATAATATATACGAAATCTGCAAAAAATTAAAATATCATATTTAGGCATACTTTACGACCGGGCTTTACCGGGCGTTCTTGCTAGCTTAAATAAATGCTTTTGCAGTTTTAACAAAAGAGCTACAATAATATCAGAGCGTCTCCATTTACGCTGAACATCTATAGAATGCCAACATCAATATATTACATATGAATGAGTCCCCTGTGAAATTTCCACAGGTCCCGCTAGTTAATAATTATTTTTATATCTACGGACACTATGTATTCCATGCTTATGAAATCATCGGTGTAGGAAGCAACAATTACTACTGATCAGGAGCGAAAACCATTCTTGGCGTCGCAAGCTAGCATCTTTACTACAGGCCACCTACAATTAACACAAGAATTGAAGGCAATTAAGTACTTGTAAATACATGTTTGTGGGCGTTTTTTTGTAAAAAGTCAGAGAAAGTATTACGACAGCAAGTTGTAATACTGCATATAGACAAGGGACGTTCTATTTTTATTCCGCCTGAATGGATCAGAGCGGATTGAAAATCTGATTCTAATGATGACTGAAGTTATGCATTCATGACTTGAAAAGTTCATCTCTCTGTTGCAGATATTGATGCTATGAAACTCTACGAAATACGTGCTTGTCATGGACGTGCATCAGAGGCAGAGATGCGCCATTTGATTTCTTTGAAACGTGCATTGGGAATAATAGTGACTATGTAGAAAATGAATTCTCGAGTACAAAAAGTTGCTCGTTTTACTGGTACCACTTCCGTTTTCGTAGTTCTTCAACATTTTTAGTTGAAAAATTAGGAGGCTTTACTTTTGAAACGATCCTTGAATGACAAAGCGCGCTTCAGACACCCATGCACAGCCATAGTTTATCACTGTCAAAAGTGCATTCAAAGTTTTTATATCTACACTCCTATAATTTTTTTTTTTGTCGGGGGTGGGGGTAGTTTTGTATTAATATTCATATTAAAAAAATTTTTTCTATTTATTAGTGTTTATTTGCTTCCCCACAAAAGCAAAATGTGACACAAGGTCATTTTTAATGTGGGGGGGGGAACCGGCTCCCGAAAAGAAAGACAAAAGGGGTACTCTGGTAGGGACCAAAAGTAATAATTGTCTCGGTATAGAGGTTCCCCCTCCATTGACCAAGAACAAATTAACTTAAGTGTAGTATCAGAACAGATACTACACTTTGAGATATTAAATATTTTATTCAGGCTAAAAAGTTAAACTTGAACAAAAAAACTTAGGCACAAGGCCAACTCAAAAGGAGGGAAGTGGAGATGGGGTCGTTGGTCATCCTTGTCACTCCAGAACTAAACAAAAGTTTATCTTCCTGGTGCTACCAGATCAGGCTGTCTGAAGATTTTGGCTTCCTGAGACGAAATGCACCTAACATTGATGCTTTTTGTTTTTCTACTTCCTTTTGCAAAACTTAATTATGTTCTGCAAAACCAAAAACAAAAACAACAACCCAACTTTTTCCCCCTTTTTCCTTCTTCCCATTCCCTCTTTCTCTTTCTATCTCCCTCACTTCCTGACTGATTTCCTAACTTAAAATGTGCCAAACATTAATACTGTAACCCTTTTCCCTCTCCCATTGCAAAACTCATTCATGTTAAGAACAAAAAAATATAAAATCCACTATAAAACAACCAAACCAAACACTACAAGCTAGCGATTGAAGATACAAAAAGCTTGAAAAATAAAAACCTTCAAAATAACATTGGATGCAACATGAATACTATTTCCAAAATAACTGGATTCGGCATTAAATAACCCGAAAAGGGTTAATACGCCGTAAAACAACCAAACCAAACCAAACCAAAAGTTTATCTTAGCTAGTATCTTCTTCCACCACAATACCGCATTTACCCTTTTGTACTGGGGGACGTCCTACTTAGCACCTAACTGTTTAAAATATTTTTTTTATTAACGTGTAAAAACAAAGAAGGTAACAATAATTATAATACAATAATTCATTTGGATCGAGGGCGAGGAAAGGAAAAATACAACAGTGCTTAGTAAGACCCTCCCAACGCCGTCTAGTTAATAGACCGCCCGTTCCACTTCGGTTTGTAAAGGAACCTGAGCTCCTGTGGGACAGTCTCTAAGTAGGGATGCCCTCTAGATGGGACGAAATGGAGAAAAGAATAATTTGTGAATGGGGGGGGGGATATGGTTTGATTTTTTTTCTCTCCAAGATGGGTGAAATTTAGAGGGAGGAGTGAAAAGAAAAATTTGCAATTAGGAGGGGGATTTTGGAGGTTTCCTAGTGAGGGGGGGGGGATGGAGCACTCATTCGGCTAGCTAAGAGGCTAAAGATTTTGTTATACTTGACAGAACTGCACGTTCCACACCTAGGTGGGGAACACGTATTCAAATTTAGCCCCTTTACGTACACCCAGACTTGCTACATGTATCCATCTTCTGCCGTGCAATGCAGCCTCTTTTTATCACGTCTGATCTTCGCCCGTAGTTGGTCGTGAAAAATGCATTCATCTGCAAAAGATCTAGCTAATTTGTATATTCTTTTAAACATTCATTTTAATTAATTTCCTATTATTTTTTTTCAGTTTTCTTATGGGATGATCATCTTTAGTTAACTATTACATGTAATTATATACATGCAGATATTCTACATGATTTATACTTGCGTAATATTTGCGTAAAAAGGTTATAGTAAACATAAACTTCTTTCTATATATATTTATGTATGCGTATATGTATTAGTTTTTAAAAATTTGCCTACCAAACTCCTCTGTCAATTTATGTTCAACAGATATGAAACTTCATATAAAGGATATTAGAACCCATGCAAAACTTTATCTTTGGGTTTTAGCCGAGAGAAATCGGTGCAAAAGTGTGAAAATGAAAAAAAAAAAGAGTTTGCCAGGTGAAGGTCGAACGACGGCATTATGAATATGCACGTGACGTGTAACGTAATAGCTATTGGTTCATGTTTTAATTTTAAACCTTACAGCAAACATATCTTCATAACTCAGGCATTAATGTCAAAGGAAAAAGTAAATCGTAAGCTAAACATTTGGTTTCAATTCTCAGTGGTGGCGCATAAGTCATTTTTTTAACTTTTTAAATCATTACAATATATTGGGTTCAATATAATATCTATTATATAAATGTCACCTGTCTGTTTAAATGTATGTATGCATTATGTATGTATGTGTGTATGTATGTCTACCTAAAACTTTCGACAGAGGCGACGGATTTTCACAAGATCAGTATTGTTGTGATGCTTGATCCTTCGGATGACAACGAAAAATTGGCTAAAACATAATTCCTTCACCCTCAATTTCTAAAAGGAGGGGTGGCTTTTTTCGCCGATATTTTCGAAAGTTATCCCTCTCTTTCCAATTGACTAGCCTTAATTCCCGGTTGGCGATGGACGCAACGGCAAAGACATCACGTTTGGGGGGGGGGGGGTTCATGTTCTTTTCCTCCATTGCGGTACAGGTTCAAGCCTGCCTGCCTGCCTGCCAACTACCACTTTTTTTTTTTTTTTTTGCTCAACACTCACCTCCAAACACCCGGGCAACGCCGGGCACCAAGCTAGTATACTAATAAATATGTAAGCTGCATTAATCCAAATATTATATTTCAGCATATTTTTTCGACCAGGCAATGCCGGGCAGTCAGCTAATATATATATATATATATATATATATATATATATATAATTTTATATTTCTACAGGAAAGCTGTAAGAGCGACATTAGTCCTAGTTCCCCTTCTGGGGCTCCAATATCTCATGATGCACGTCAGCCCTGCCGAAGGATCCAAATGGACAGAAGCTTACACCTATTTAACAGCCATATTTGTTTCGTTACAGGTAAGTGTATATATATATATATATATATTTGGATATGACAGGAGCACGTTCGAAATTAATATTTCTGTTTAGAACACAATTGAAGTAAAATATTTTACTTTTGCATTTTAAAGTTTAATTCAAGCCATTCTATATAAAAAATAATTTTATAAAACCAACAGTGCAGGGTGGAACGATAAAATTGTCGCCTGAAAGAAAACAACACTACAGCTTTATTTTAAAACTTTTATTGAAAAAATCAATTTAGATAACTTGATTATGTAGTGGAGCTGACATCCATTCAATATAACCGCCTTCAGCCTCAATCACCGCCTTGAGACAGGTCCAGAACAAGCGCCAGTGAGGAGCTTCTGGAGCCAAGCCTGAGTCTCTTTGTGGACCGATGCCGAGTCCTCTTACCAACACCCAGAGTTTGTCAGCGACCATCTGATTGCACCAGGAGATAACCCCTCCCTTCAGCACATCCAGGTAAACTTTTGTATTGACTTTCAAGCCGACTTCGAAAATGTGAGGTGGCATGATGTGGTTCTCATTTGAAACCACACCAAAGACCGTAACCGTGGGTCGTCTGATGCATTGAGTTGGGCCCTTTGAACCGTATGGATTTGCATTTTGAGGGTGCTGGCAATGGTCCTGTTTTCATAACTTGGACCGATAGAGAGCATGAGTTGTACAGCAGTGCATCTCCGATCTCGCTCGTTAAACATTGTGTCACTTTCAGATATGATAAAAGGCTCCTATCGCTCATGGGATTTGTCTACAATTGGCCAACTAGTAGATGGTCTGAAACAAAAAAAGAAAACCGGTTTTCATCGAACGGAAATGGAATCTTTTCTAAGGCGACAATTTTATCGTTCCACCCTATACATCACTATACTGCAATGTAGACTACAATGTATTGTGAACCAATTCACAGTGAGAGGCATAGGAGTTTTCTTTTCGGTGCACCACAATGGGTCCCCTACTAGAGTAGGCAATTAATTATTAATTTGATTTAAAAATGGGTGATTTCACTGATTTCGATGACAATAAAAATATGGAAGTGTGAAACATTTGTTGATTATCATTCAATTCCAGGCAACATCGGATCCCTTATATATTCTTCTATGTGAGCGTCGTTTAAATTTGAATAAGATTTATAATTTAAGAAAGCCAGTGTACAATGAAGGATATGTTTATTTGGTTGTAATCCAATTTTCTGTTTATACACACATACACACATATGTGTGTATGTGTGTGTGCATCGATCACATCTCCATATATATATGTGTATGTGTGTATAAATGTATATATAAAATAACTAAATGAATAAGTAAATAAATAATCAAATAAATACAAATTATAAAACATATTAAATAAATAACAAAAACAAAAAATATTTTTAAAAAATACATGGAAATGGATAAATAATCAACAATAAAGCAAAGGGAAGATGGTCTTCTTCTGCCAAGAAGTAACAATCACTATGTATGTATGTATGTATGTATGTATGTATGTACCCAGTATATATGTATATTTGTGTGTGGGTATATGTGTATTGGGGTGGAGAGGGCTCCCGTAAGCCGTGGTGAAGGCAACCTTTCTAGGAGAAGCAAATCTCTGATTTAAAAAACCATAAAGCGGGAGACCAGTACCCGCATTAAGCTGGTCTGCAGTTTAATTTGTTGCTGGCTATCTTGCTCTTGCTTGTTGCTGGATCTCAACATTTTGAATCGAGAGAGAGACTTAGCTGTCGTAAAAAGCTAAGACTGTAACATCATCTTTGTATAGATACTCCCTCAGGCATTTGGGCTCATGGATTTTAAATGTCTGAGGGAGTGGCACTCGTCTGACAAGACGTTGCAATCATCATCATCATGTACCCAGTCATGGGTAAATGACATTAGCGGGGTAGAAGGAGCTCCTATAAGAGGCAATCCTTCTAGGAGAGGACAACTCTTACGAGAAATCTGCGGTCAAAGCAATTACCAGTCATCTTGCAATGACTTGTCACTGGGTTATTGCTGCGGAGACTTAGAGACTGGCACTCGTGCCGTACAAGTGCTTGTCACTTTAATGCAACGATGTACAGATGTTACTTGAGATCTATCTTTTATCTTTTACGACAAGATTGGGAGAACTCAATGTGACAGCGATCATCTGGAAAGATGCAGCAATCATCATCATGTATGTATGTATGTATGTATGTATGTATGTATCAGATCATGTGATATGCTACTGGTACCATGTAACCCAGTACTACCTGCCTCATGGTTAGGTCACTGGCGACTAAACTGGTTCCCCCACCAGACTTGTTTGGTGAGGAGGGTGGCTAGTCTCCCTGAAGGATTAAAAACAAGACCTTCCAAAGGGCGAATGAACCCTTTTTCAGGGTCAACGGCCAACTAGCACCGTGTGTGTTTGTGTGTATGTGTGTGTTGGGGTGGAGAGGCCTCCCGTAAACTGTGGTGAAGGCAACCTTTCTAGGAGAAGCAAATCTCTGATTTAAAAAAAACATAAAGCGGGAGACCAGTACCCACATTAAGCTGGTCTGCAGTTTAACTTGTTGCTGGCTATTTTGCTCTTGCTTGTTGCTGGATCTCAACATTCTGAACCGAGAGAGAGTTTTAGCTGTCGTACAAAGCTAAGATTCTGTAACATCATCTGTGTATAGATACTCCCTCAAGCATGTGTCTATAAAAATGGTCCTGTGGCAATGGAAAAGTTGTGACGCATGGAGGCTTGAAATGCTGGAAGCATGTAATAATTGATCTCAACGACCGTTTTCAGTGTCATGCCTGCTTGAGCGTGTGAATTCACCGGTAGGACTAAAAAGTAAAAAAAAAAAAAGTCATTTTTGGGCTCATGGACCTTAAGTGTCTGAGGGAGTGGCACTCGTCTGATAAGACGTTGCAATCATTATGTATGTATGTATGTATGTATCTTCTGTGTATTTGGGATTGTTTTACTCTTTTATTCCTGTTGAATTCACCTATTGGTAACAACCATCATCGTCGTCGTCATGAACGTTGTGGATTTGTGCCGTTATGAACGCGTTTTCATTTTAAAAACTGTACAACCGGCGAAGCGAACGTCTCTCTATTCTATCTTCTGTGTAGTTGGGATTGTTTTACTCTTTTATTCATGTTGAATTCACCTATTTGTAACAACCATCATCATTGTCATGATAAATGCTCCTTCATATATATTCTACATGTACGTGTATGTGTATGTGTGTGTGCATATGTATGTACATGCATGTATATATGAATGTTTGAGTGTATGTGCATGTTGTCATGTGTGTTTTTTCTTGTGTATGTATGTTTGCGTGCATCTGTTTGTATGCATGCTTGTATGTGCACGTGTATATCTTTATTTCGATATGTGTGTGAGGTGGAGAGGACTCCCAAAAGCCCTGTTAAGGCAACCCCTCTGGGTGAAGCAAATCTCTAATTTAAAAAAAAAAAAATACATAAAGCGGGAGACCAGTACCCGCATTAAGCTGGTCTGCAGTTTGATTTGTTGCTGGCTATCTTGCTCATGCTTGTTGCTGGATCTCGACATTTTGAACCGAGAGAGAGACTTAGCTGTCGTACAAAGCTAAAACTCTGTAACATCATCTTTGTATAGATACTTCCTCAGGCATTTGTCTATAAAAATTGTCCGTGGCGATGGAAAAAGTGTCATGTGTGTAGCCCTGAAATGCTGGAAGCATGTAATAATTGATCTGCCATCATTCTATATATGCATATGTGTGTGTATGTATGTATGTATGTTAATATATGTACTAGTGTATGTATGTGTATGTATACCTATTTGTATATATATGTATATATGTATGTATGTATATATTTTTATTTATTTATTGTGTATACATGTTTATGTGTGTTTGTATGTATATACGTATATATATTTGTGTGTATGTATATGTATATGTATACATGCATATATATGTATGCGTATAGGTGCATATATATGTATGTGTACATATATGTAGGTAACTTTATGTGTATGTATGTATATGTGCATGCATGTGTACGTATATGTATGTGAATATGTATGTATATGTGTATATGTATTTGTATATGATAGTATATATGTGTATGCATATATATGTATATGTGTCTGCATGTGTGTATGTATATGTTTGTATGTATGTGTTATATGTATTGCGTATGGATATATGGATGTGTACATGTGTGTATGTTTATGGGTATGTATGTGTATGTATGTGTGTATATGTATATATATGTATGTATGCCAAGGACCGTCTTCAATGTCATGTCTGCTTGAGTGTGTGAATTCGCTGGCAGGACTAAAAAAAAAAAAAGGTTATTTTCGGGCTCATGGACTTTCAGTGACTGAGGGAGTGGCACTCGTCTGACAAGACGTTGCAATCATCATGTATGTATGTACGGCATATTCTTCTTTGAATTTCTCATGCCACTAAAAGATTGATGCTCGATTCAAGTAAGATGGTCCAAAAGCAGTTTGAAGCATTCCATACGTTTCTATGGCATTTTTCCAAGTTTAAAACAGATTTTTATTGCGTATCGTTCTTCTAAAGTGTCCTCACATCTAGATTGCATTTTTGAAATTCACTAGCTGAAGCAATCAGGCTTTAGTAGGGTGTATTTCAATTCCTACTATAGCTGTTTATTTGAACCAGAGACCATAGAAAATGATCAGCCATCTTAAGATACACAGGAATAACATATTGAATTTTTAAGAGTCTACGAAAATTTTAAATGCTTGTACAAAAAAGTCTGGAAACTTATTGAAGGCACTTCATACAAAGTCACCTTAGACTCCATTTGCTTGGATGTCACCCCTTGGCCAGCTTCAATTAACTCCAACATTAAGGGAAATTAAACACCTGTAAATATCAAATGCGGACACAACATTAAAGTAGTCTAGGAGTATTCTAACAACCTGAAGTTGTGAACGTTGCATATCGCTAGTTGACTGCTGTTTTTTTTGTTTGTTTTATTTCCCAGACAGGACTTAACTTTAATAAATTATTAAAGAGGCTTATAATTATAAATATCGTTAATCATTGCAGAAAGTGATAATTACTGCTGGTTGTGTGATTCGAACCCAGTTACAAAATCACTTTTGACTCTATTTCCTAGGACGTTACTCCTGGGCCAGCATCAGTTAACACAAGAGTTAAGGGAAAGTAAACACGTATAAATGTGAAATGTTTCAATGTGATCACAATATTTGGCTCTAAATCCGTCAAATTATTTATGATAGATTAAGTTTAATGTAATAAGCATCGTGTTATTCCAAAAAATTCAAGATGATTGAAAATATTCATTTTTCACAAATATTTAAAAAAAAAAAAAAAAATGGGCGTTAGATTTGTTCGTACAATCCAACAAAAATTACGATGAATGTTTGGATTATCAAGGATTAGTGATGACAAGGGAAGATAATTCATGTTTTACTTGTTTTGTTATTCTTTTCCCTGTAAGAAATTTATTTATGAAATTGCATTTACTTTTTTTTTCAATATTTTTTTATTTTGCTCTTTATCTGATTCTTTCAGGGGAGTTTCTTGGCGTTGTTATATTGTTTTTGCAACGGTGAAGTAAGTATCTCCACATAAATTTATAACTTTTAATAATAACATTAATCATAAGTATCTCTTTCATAATAATAATAATAATAATAATAATAATAATAATAACTCGCGGGACCTGTGGAAATTCCACAGGGGACACATTCATATGTAATATATTGATGTTGGCATTCTGTAGAGATTCAGTGTAAATGGAGACGCTCTGATATTATTGTAGCTTTTTTGTTAAAACTGCAAAAGTATTTATCTAAACTAGCACGGACACCCAGTAAAGCCCGGTCGTAAAATATGCTTAAATATGATATTTTAATTCTTACAGATTTCGTATATATTATTATAGAGTTAATGTTCTATCGATTTTTATATGTTATAAAGTTGCCATATGGCTTGGATGCATTAGCTTGAATCAAAACCGAAATAAAAACTTATGAAAAAAATATATGCATATAAACTTAAGTGCAACAGCAGATGCCACGTACAAATTTTGATACATCTAGGCTAATAGCCACTATCTTATGTTGCTTTCAAACACCATTTTAGACACATTCAGTCGTGATAATAAAATACTACATTGCATCTTACGAGCAACACCATCACAATCACAACATCTTTAGAGAAAGAAGTCCCTATTTTTCTTTCTAAATATTTAGTCCTACCTAGTTGTCACCGGGACAAATTCTACACTTTCCACAGCTTCTGTGATTACACTGACCGTAACATACACACACCTAATATAATCTTTCCAATTTCCGACTCATAAATATTAAAGGCCCCCTCACCAAAGTCCATCTATTCTGATTGGCTGAGCTCTGAAAATTCTCATATTCTGGAATCCAGTTCTTCGCTTTATAAATAAACGATTACTAAAATTAAAATATAGCGTCACTAAGAGACTTATTATTTCACTCGGCGTCAAATTCATTCAGTGTATAGGTCATTACAGTCATATGTGTGTGTTGTATGCGTGCGCACGATACACGTCAATCTAATAGTGGTTTTGCAGCTGCTGTTCCTTATTATTCAACGAGGTTCACAGTGTGTGTAAAACGGTTACTCTTCCCCCTTTCTCTCTCTCTCTCTCTCTTTCTCTCTTTCTCTCTCTCTCTCTCTCTCTCTGCGCATACTTCCCTTCGCTAATGGTGCTTATTATAGTTTGTGCATGCATGTGTTTGTGTGCGTGTGTTCAGTTGAGCATGTCTCTGATAATGCGATAACATTTCTTCTTCTTTTTCTTCTTCTTCTTCTTCTTCTTCTTATTATTATTATTATTATCATCATTATTATTATTATTATTATCATTATTATTATCATCATCATCATCATATTATTATTATTATTATTATTATTATTATGCTGATGATGATTATTATTATTAGTGGTATTTTTGTTATTGTTATTATTATTATTATTATGCTGATTATTATTATTATTATTATTATTATTTTATTATTATTATTATTATTATTATTATTATTATTATGCTGATGATTATTATTATTATTATTATTATTATTATTATTATTATTATTATTATTATTATTATTATTATTTGTGGTAAGACCTCAGAGTCAATTGCACACCTTCCAGCAGGGTGTAGTAGACTGGCTCAGAGAAAAAGACGCATGGGACTCCGGATATATTTTTGAAGGTGTGTAAGAGGATTGGGGTGAATTATGCTGGAAAATGGTTTGAGGAGGTGCCTGATGAAGTGAGAACAAGTGAGGATGGCAAGGTAGAGGTATGGTGGGACAAAAGTGTCATCACGACCAAGCAATTGGAACATAATCGTCCGGATTTGGTCGTCATTGACAAGGTCTCAAAAAACTGGCAGATTGTAGACTTCTCAGTACCCTGGGACAGGAATGTGAGAGAGAAGGAGAACGAGAAGTGGAGCAATTATGCTCTGTTGGCCTTGGAGATGTCGTATACATGGGGTTAAAATACAAATAATCCCGGTCGTAGTTGGTATACTAGGAGTAGTATCAAGTCGTCTAGAAGGTCAATTGAAAAAACTAAGAATCCCCAATGTTTTAGGCGGCCTTCAGACCTCTGCAATTGTAGGTACCACCAACATCCTTAGGAAAACCCTTGATCTTTAAAGCTCCTGGTTTGAAGCCGGGATTAAGGGAAATCCTATGGAAATTAATCCCATCCCTTTCTAGAGAGACATTGATAAACGAAATCAGAATTATTATTATTATTATTATTATTATTATTATTATTATTATTGTTGTTGTTGTTGTTGCTATTATTATTATTATTATTGCTGTTGTTGTTATTATTATTGTTGTTATTATTATTATTGTTGTTATTATTGTTGTTGTTGTTATTATTATTATTGTTGTTATTATTATTATTGTTATTGTTATTATTATTGTTATTATTATTATCATTATGATTATTATTGTTATTATTATTATTATTATTATTATTATTGTTATTATTATTATTGTTATTATTATTGTTATTATTATTGTTATTATTATCATTGCTATTATTATTATTATTATTATTATTATTAACCTTCTATTTTTGCATTATTACTTCATTTCGTTTTTGTTTTTTTCCTTTCATTTTCTTTTTTGTAAATATGTTTCTATTTTTTTAGTAAGTTCATAGTCCGTCTTCTGCATAAGTCCCCACAATATATGTAAGTAGATAATAGTTAACAAAGCCTCCCAAATTAATTTAGCACGATCTGCCGGCATACAATTGAATGGATATTAAATAAAGCTACGGTAAATTTCAGCATTAAATGTTTTATATTTTTTTGAATAACATTTTCACCATAACTAATTGACCGATCATTATCAATTTTGGAGCACAGATTATTAGGGTTTTTTCGGTTTTCATTACGTGTAATTATATTCATGCAGATATTCTACATGATTTATATTTGCGTAATATTTGCGTCAAAAGGTTATAGTATACACAAACCTCTTTACACACACACACACACACACACACACACACATATATATGTGTGTGTGTGTGTGTGTGTGTGTGTGTGTGTGTGTGTGTGTGTGTGTGTGTGTGTGCGTATATATATTTGTTTTAAAAAATTGCCTACTAAACTCTTGTCAGTTTTTTGTTTTACAGACATGAAACTTAATATATAGGGTATTCGAATCCATGCGAAACTTTTAGCCGGAGAAAATCGGTGTAAAGGTGTGAAAATTAAAAGGATGGAATTTGTCAGGTGAAGGTCGATAGGCGTCATTATGAATACGCATGCGTAACGTAATAGCTAGTGGTTCATGTTTTAATTTTTAGCCTTAGAGCATATATTTTTTAAAAGCTCAGGCACTAACGTCAAAGGAAAAAGTAAATCGTAAGCTAAATGTTTTGGTTTCGATTCTCCGTGGTGGCGCACAAGTTATTTTTTTTGTATTATTATTTTTTAAATCATTACTATATATTGGATCCAAATATAATAATAAACACGAAATCTGCATTGATCAAAACATATTAAAGCGTATTTTACGACTGGGAAAAAACGGGCGGCCTGCTAGTTATAAATATTTTAAGGTTTTGGAAGCAGACGCCATCAAAGGAATGCAAGATAAATATATAAAAGAATATATGAGAACTAAACTATATTGTACAAACGTAATAAAGAATGAAAATACGTGGAAATTATCGCTAGTTTGATAGTCTAAACTATTTATGTATGACAAAGAATGAATGTGGACATTGCCCGAAGGATGATATTGGCCGACTCGATATAAAAAAGGAGAAAAAGAAAGAAGAAGGTTGTTAAATATAGAAAACTGCGCAGGTGACACAAATAGAGCCAGAAAAAATAGCAATAAGATGATCATACGTAAAAGAGGCACTTCCAAAATGAACGTCACAAGAAATGGCACAACTGAAAACAAAAAAAGACACACAAAAACAACAATGAACTTTTTCATAAAACTGGCCGGAGAAAAGACGCACCAAAACATCTGGAGAATGAAGAAAAACTTTCCTTTCTACCTCAGTGTGCTAAGCGTCCAGAGAAATATCGATGATGATGATGATGATGATGATGATGATAGTGGTGGTGGTGGTGGTGGCAACCTTCCGTCTCGTTAAAAAATGGCGTTCTGCATCTAGTCTGGTGCACTGCATCATCAGCTGTGGCTATACAAATCGAAGCTGGAATTGGCTCTCACGATGCAAGCCTGGACAGGTGATAAAGAGACCTATGTTTGCCCAGTTACCAGGGTCTCCCTCTCGGCATTGCAGACAAAGTCCGATGGAAAGATAGGCCAATTCGGTCGGAGCCAGCGCAGCTGCAGGAGTTGCTGGAAAGAGAAATATCTTTAAAAACATCTTCTTCCTGTCTGTGAAACACATTTCTGCGAGACCTTTTCTCCACAAGTTTTGATTTGGTCGTTTTCAACAGATTCCTATCTAGAACCTTCCTCACAAATAGTTAACCCTTTATGACTTGAATCACGATATAGATGATTAAAAACATATTTATTATTTTTTTGTTAGTTTAAAGGGTAATGCCACTATGATTGTCCCTATTTACAATGCCTCCCCACGGGACAGAGTTAGACACCAGGGTCGTTTTTTAACGTGGAGAAAAGGAACAAAAATAAAAATTTTCTCAGTCGTGAAGGATTTCTCCTCCACTGACAGAGAACAAAAAATTGAAGTGCAGCCTCTGAAGAACAGATACTACACTTTGATCTTGTCCCGAAGGCCAAGTACAAACTGGAAAATTATTCAATAGATAAACGACCACTGAGAAATTTGACATTCCATAAACTTACTTTGATTATTATCTACAGTGCTTAAAAAAAAAGATGTTTATGACAAGAAACGAAATCATCCACTCTCTGAGACAGATAACAGCATGGATAAAAATAGGTAATTGCAATCTAGAGGTATCTGACATCTAACCATATACTGAACTAATACGTACAATCAGTTCCCACTTTATTTATGCCGTTATATCCATTTATTTACGACTGAACAAATTATAGGTCATAAAGGGTTAAACAATAACCTTATCCACGAGTGGCCTCCGGGCCTTGATAAGTGGTGATTTCCTTGTAAAAAAAAAAAGGAAAAAGAAACTTGGGTCTGATAATTATTCCATCTCATTAATTCTTATCCTCGAATGGCATCTTTCCTTTACAAGTGGGGAATTCTTTCAGTAAAAAAAAGGTATTTTTCATGGAATAGTCACGCGGACAAAGTAAGCTTTTCGCTTGTTGAGTCAAATAGCAACAGAATCGATGCGATGACATAACGATTCTTTTATGTGAATGTTTTACAATGAGAAATTAAATATCTCAATAAATCACCTTACATGGAAAAGCGAAAGTCGAAAATGGACTTTGTGCTCAATTTCGCTAACCTCGTGACCTTCACTTGCCTTATTTTCTCATTTAGTCCTAAAATTACATAAGCGATGTTTCTCGGCTGAGTCGGAATCCATCCAACTAACACATATCGTTAGATAGTTTGGAGCCTTGGAATAGTATTTGTAGCCTCTTACATCAAATGGCTTCGTGCCTTGTACGGCATAATCATGTATATACAGCATAATCACGTTGACACACCTGTTCCCGTTAGATAACTGAAGTTAAGCAACGTTTAGCCTGGTCCTTACTTAAATGGGTGACCAATTTGGGAATTCCAGGCGCTATATGTACAAGGATGTCGACACCTCCCTGCAAGAGTTGCAAAAACCTAATGTCGTCATCTCCCCTAAAGGGAATAAAGGGGATATATTCTATACTCCCATAGAACTTCCTCCTTCGGAGGAAGCCGGTTGAACCCAAATAGGGTTAGTGCCGTTTTACACACACACGCGCACATGCCTTGTCTGCAGCGATATTCATTGAAAAACTTTTTTTAAAAAACGATAAAAAGTGTCACTCGGAACAGTATTGCCTTGACAGAGTTCAAAACACACTTCGCAATCTAGAGAAAGTGATTACTTCTCTCCTTTATTGCCCCTTTTTGTTTCCCACATAAAAGATGTTTCTATCTTTTATTTTATTTCTACAACGGAGTCACCACTTATCAAGGCCCAGAGGCCACTCGAAAATGAGTGTACAGTAGTCAATGGGACAATATCGTAATAATCGTTCATAGTGGAAATTTAGTAAATTGAAATACTTAAGGGGACGGTTCATCAAGAACTTGTTTACATTGGACTTGAAGACAATCATATTATAGTCAATTGAAAAGCAGGAAAACGGAACAGACTTCGACGGGCGTGCGGTTCATGGGGTTCACGGGGCACGTGTAAAGAGTGGGGGAAATTATTGATGGTGGTTTCACCTAGACGAGTGTTTCTCGTGAAAGTTAGGCAAGAGGGGTGGCATAGTATCGTTATGTTCACTTAGGTGCTCGACTCAGTTCCAATCCCTGTAAAACATTCACAGCAAGAACTTGGCTAGATATAATCACAACAAAAAAAAACTTTACTCTCTCCCTCTCTCTCTCTCTTTCTTTCTTTCTTTCTTTCTTTCTCTGTGTACCAAAATTCAAATAGAACTTCCCTGAACAGAGTATTTTTCCTAGAACATTCCAATAAATATGTTCGTTTTCTTTCTCATCTTCCGAAAAGATGTTGCTAGTTTTTTTTTGTTATTGTTGTTGTTGTTGTTGTTGTTTTTGTTTTTTTAGGATCGTTATGCTTATGGTAGATGCTTGACTAAACTTCAGTCTCTGTGGGATATTAAGAGCAAAACTCGCCTAGGTATAACTGCAACAAAGAACTTGACTTTCTCTCCATCTTTCTCTCTTTCTCTCTGTTTATGTGTACCAAAAGTGCAGTGCTGTCGACAGATCGATTTTCTAAATATGTCGTTTTAAGCAAAAACAATATTATGTGTTATTTCGAAAATATAGGGTAAAATGATATGATTCCATTTCCGTTTGATGAAAACCGGTTTTCTTTTTCTTTTTTTTTCTTTTTTTTTTGCAGATCATTTACTAGTTGCCCAGTTGTGTACCAACTCAAGAGCGATAGGCGCCTTCTTTCATATCTGAAAGTGACACAATGTTCAACGAGTGAGACAACTCATGCTCTCTACCGATCCAAGTTATAACAACAGGACCATTGCCAGTACCCTCAAAATGCACATCCGGACGGTTCAACGCATGAGGGCGCAGCTTGACACATCGGACGACACTTTCTAACCATGGTTGTGGTTTTTAGTGTGGTTTCAAGTGAGGGGCACACCATTCCACCTCACATTTTCGAAGTCGGCTTGAAAGTCAACACCACAATTGACCTGGATATGCTGAAGACTGTGATGATCCTCTAGTTTAATCAGGTGGCCGTTGGCAGACCCTGGGTGTGACAGCAAGACTCGGCGCCGGCCCACGAGTCCAAAGTGACCCAGTCTTGGCTTCAGAAAGGCTACGATTCTGTACCCTTCTCTTACTGCCCCCCTCCTCCGCCGACCTGAACTCGCTGGACTTCGTTTGGGCATACGTCAAGAATATCACCAACATGACCTCCCACAACACCAAAGGTAGCATATGATCTCCTCCATCCATCGAGTATTCACCGAGCTCCCACCTGCACGTGTGGAAAAGGCATACTTTCAGTTCCAGACCCGTATTGAAGCAGTGATTGAGGATGAAGGCGGCTACATTGAACAGATGCCAGCTGTACTACATAATCAAGTTATCTGAATTGATTTTTTCAATAAAAGTTTTAAAATAAAGCTGTGTTGTTTTCTTTACGGCAACAATTTTATCGTTCCCCCTGTAGCAATATATGACGAGATCCCTGGCGACACCAGATGATCTTGCTTTTCAAATAGAGGAAGAGAAGATGGGAGAGGATGAGGTATGGTTAGGGGGGGGCCATGCTGACACTTGGTCAAGGAAAGACAGATGTTTATGAAAAATGTCCAGAAGAAATAAAATATTTCAATGGGAAATAAATAGTTATCGCTTATCACATCAGTGCCGGGGTGGGGTTTTTAAGAGAAAGACAAATGAGAATTGACATCTATCAACAACGGAAAGGTTGTTTTTAAAATCTTTGTTGAGCGAGATGAAGATTTGGGGTGAGGGGTCGCCGCCAGGCATTGTTCGACCTGGGGTGACTAATAACTCTTAATTACATGATAAGTCAACACCTCAGGGCAATGAGGGTTAAAAATTGGTATAGATAAAGCCGAGAGGAGGAGTAGAAATTGTGGAAACAGAGAGAGGGAGGAAATTCAAAAGAAGAAAAAGGGAGTACAAATTAATAGGATAAAAGAAGAGAGGGAGAGGAAGGGAAGAAAAAGAAAGAATAACTCCAGAAAGGTGGAAGGGGAATTTCTGATTTGATAAAAACGATTGGCTTTTTAGAGTTAGAGTCCTTTTTACTGGTTGGCATCGAAGCGTTCACATCGCTCTCACCCCGCCTGGGGTGGGGTGGGGGCGAAACCCTCATAGGAGCTAAGTTGAAAAGCTCTTGTTCTTAGCTGGGAAATTAATTAGAGGAACTTGTTATGCAACCTGCATCATGAAGCTTGAATCAAAGAACTCGACTATAAACAAGTGTAAAACGATTTATGAATAATTATTTTGTTTCGTTATATAAAAATGTCCCAGAGTTTCTCCTTGTTTCTCAATTGCCGGCCTGAATGAAGATGCAATTTATTTCAGATATGCCCTGAAGCCAGATGATGAAAGAGATAGACTGGATCCAGCACGAAGCCAAAGTGACGGCCGAAATCGACAATGTTGCCACACGGACTTAGGGTCATGCACATTTCGCGTGCCCTGAGCAGTAGAAAGATATTTTCCAGTGACCAGTGAGAGTCTGGTCACCCGTGAGGGGTCCACCACTGGACAAGTAAGAATGTAGCCCTGCTGGGTTGCATCTATGGTCCTGTGAGCTGGGAGCGACGAACACGGTCAGAAGTACATCACAAGTATGCTCCCATGAACCAGGATAGCGACGGGTGCGGCCCGGCCCTCGGACAGAGAGGGTGTTAGGGTTATAAATATATCCAGAAAATACGAAAATTCATTGAGTAGAAAGTTAAACGTGATTTTTACGGAAAATTGGGTACAATTGCATTTTTCTTAGATATTATAAAGTATGTAGTAGAAGCCTACACGCAGGGGACATAACTCCGAAACGAATATTTTAAATTACTTGGTCATGATATACCTACTTTTTTACTAAAAACACAATAGCATTTGTTCTACTTGATGAATTTTCATAATCTTTTGATATATTACTATATTCGACATGATAATTAAGTATGTAATATTGTTTTTGTTTAAAACGATATATTTAAAATAATCGATTTGTGGGCTATATCTTAATCACCCAAAAATCAAACAAAACTTCCGTAAGCAAAGTTTGCTTTTTTTTTCTAGACCTTTTCATTGGTGGGACGAACGTTGCGAGGCTGCTTCTCAACCGACTACAACATGGTCGTCTTCAAGTTTAATATAAACAAATAACTTTCTTTCTTTCTCTCTCTCTCTCTCTCTCTCTCTCTATATATATATATATATATATATATATATATATATATATATATATATATGTGCACCCAAAATCAAACAGGACCAATTGCAGAACGGATCGCGAATTTATTTTGTGGTGTTACCATGTAAAAACAAATAGACACATCTCCTTTCTTGTTTTCATGCTAACGTTATTTTATGACCGACTTCAAAATCATTTCTTCTTCTTCTGTTGACAGGTGAAGGCCATATTCCTGCGCAAATGGCACCAGCGTCAACTGTCAGAAACTTGCACAAAACGGCGCGCTTCCACACTGCATACACTGTACACCACGTCGGACGCCAATGGGATGGCACAAATGAACAGGGACGCAATTTCTATGCATAAGATCGTCGTAGAACACAACGAAACGAAACCATGAATAGGAAACAAAATTCTAATCATAAAAAATATATACGCTCATCATCATTCTTGTGGGATTTTGAAAAATTATAACATTTGGTTGTGATGGGGGGGGGGGTTTCACATATTACTGTATAATAATCCCGTCATGAAATAAGCATTTTTTTTAATTGTCCAAGATATCTAATCGTCATAGATTAGTTGAATAACGGTGCATTTCTACAACAAAGAAATACCTTTTATTTCATCTTGCAATTCCCACTTTTTCCCTCGGCACCAAAAATGAACAGAGTCAAGACCATTCTTGAAATGACTTTTTCTCTGTTGCCTACGGTATGGTGCTGGTACTGTACAGTTCTAGGAAGGATCATTTTCCCAGGCTTTGTCTTCTCCCTTTGATAAGGGGTTACTTTATTGCTAATCGCCTGAGGCGCAGCCTACCGAGGAATGCCGACAACCACTTTTTTTTTTAGGCCAGAGTGCTCCTCCTTGGGGATGCTGGCTCTTCAATCCCATTTTCCGACCCTTGCGTCACATTTTCACGTTGTGGATGGATGGATCTATCCATCTATATTCCTCCCCTCTCTCTCTCTCTCTCTCTCTCTCTCTCTCTCTCTCTCTCTCTCTCTCTGTACCAAAGATCAAACCGAACTTCACAGAACAAGGTGTCTTCCCTAAAACATTCGACAAACATTCGATCTTAAGATCGACAACAAAGCTGCTTCCCAACCGACTACAACATGGCGGTCTTCAAGTCTAATGTAAATAAATACGTTTCTTTCCTAAGCTTCCTTTGGTCGGTTACTTTCTCATCTTCCCGGATTCTCTGCCTTGACCGTCCGGCTATTAATCCTTAGTTGTTAGTTACGTTCAATTTAATGGTGAAAATTGAAAAACTTAATTATCATAATTGTTTTATAAGTTTCAGATTACTTTTTGCCTGTGTTTGAAAGATTATAGCCTAAATTTATTCTTTGAAATAAAAAAAAAAAGTGTATTTTTACATGTGAAAAAAAGTTATAATCAAAAAATTTTTCACGGTTGCTCCGAAAACTCGTAAATTCAAGTAAATGTGAAAGCTAAATAAATTAATTGTAAAAATCCATTGAAAGATAAACATTAGTTTTTCTGTAACTATTTAAAAGATTATTGGTAAAGTAAAAATCTTCAAACATTGAACTAAAATAATCTTGTTAAAAAAAATGCATATTTATCCCCCGAAAGCGAGTTTAGTATTAGGTTGGTGCAAAAGTAATGTCGTTTTTTTGACGTTCAACTTCACGTCAAAAACTGACATTATTTTTGCACGAACCTAATAACAGAATCTGGCAACGCGCAGAATTTCTAGGGGAGTCTAAAATATAATAAATTTTATTTTATTTTTAATTTGTTCATTTAAAAAATTAAAAACCGTTATTTATTAATAATTAAATTAAATAGAATTAACTCAAACTTCAACGACATTGATTAGTGCATAAGTGCGTAAAAGTCAAATCAGTTCATTGATTATTTATTGGAAAAAAAAAATTAAAATCGTTAATTATTAATATTTAAATAGAATTCATATTTGAAAGAAACTTATTACTTATTGTTAATTAAAAAATTACACACTCCAAAAAATACACACTTACAACTTCAAAATAAAATACGTATGAAACACGTTTATAAGTCAAATTACAACGCAATATTATGCAAAATAAAATAAAAATAAACAAATATTTATTTGTTTAAAATTTATATATTGGCGTTATACGCCATTGTCAGAATTGTACACATTTTTTTTTTTGCCATGGTGGTAAACGGAAGAAAAAGTTACATTTTATTTAATTTTCCCGAATGTCTTTACGTGAATTCTAGAATTGATTCATTTAGTCGCAGATTTTATTTTTCTGAAAATGACGGCGTGTTGGTTGGTTGGTTGGTTGGTTGGTTGTTTTTGTTTTACGGCATATCAACCACGTCCTGGTTATTTAATGCCGAATCCAAAGATTTTGAAGAAAAAATTTTTTTAATAGAATATATTTGTTGTTTTCACGTCGATTTCTATTTAACCCATAGTTGGGACCCTAACAGGTACTACCACTCCGGGTCAGAGTGGACCTGGGAGCAATGGCAATTAAAGGGTGGCTCCACACTCCCCAAAGCCCACAAGCTGGGGCCTCACCACTTGATATAGTTTAAGGTCATATCCAGGACCCCCATTGAGGGACTTTTACCCTCTGCAGGGAGGCAGTCGGCGTATTCTAATGCCCCACCTACAGGGCCGACGGCGTGTGTAGGAATGGGTGTAAGGAGACAAAACGGTCTATTTTTTTTTTTTTACTATGCTGTGCATCCGTATCTATTCAGATCAAACGTTAGTAGACATTTTCCCATTTTTTGTTACTACGTTGTGCATCCGTATCTATTCAGATCAAACGTTAGTAGACATTTTCCATTTTTTTTTACTATGCTGTGCATCCGTATCTATTCAGATCAAACGTTAACAGACATTTTCCATTTTTTGTTACTACGTTGTGCATCCGTATCTATTCAGATCAAACGTTAGCAGACATTTTCCCATTTTTTTATTAGTTTTACTTTTTTGCGATCATTGTCTTCAATGTTTTCATTTTTGTTTTCAAGATTGTAGAAAACATTTCTCACGCTGATGTTTACACGTTCATGCGTGCAAGAAAAATATTAGAATATGTTATCTTTAAAATAACGTAAGATATTTGTTGCAATTACATTAGGTTGTGAAAATATTGAACAAACACTACTTAGTCAATGATAGTAATTGTCTGTATTTTTGAGATGAGGTGTTTTCATTGATTGAGATTGTCGGACTGTCTTCCTCATCTTGGTTGTTATCGTCACAACGTTTCAGCCGTTTTGCCCTCCGGCCTTCATCAGGTGTTTTGTATCGAACACATGCTCGGACATAACAAACTACTGAGTAAACCAAGCATAGAGCTGAATGCAATTTGGACACCTCTGATAGAGAGAGAAAACCTTGAATAACAACATGGGTTTAACATTAGCAAAAACCAACTAAGAATTGTCCTAGTGATATATGGCCGAGTTGTCCTAGACGTTGTATCAAAGTTTACAGTTACCCAAAGGTGCTAAGTTCAATCCTGAACGAAGGCAGTGAAAAAGTAACATTCAAAACAGAGAATCAGCAACTATGTCCCAGAGCCTAGCTGGAGTCCGAACACGGTACCCCCTTAATAATAATAAAGGGTTGGGTTCGAGACTCCTAACAAACAGTTCCCCAGTTCGATACAAAACACCTGATGAAGGTCGGAGGGCAAAACGGCCGAAACGTTGTGACGATAACAACCGAGATGAGGAAGTCAGTCCGACAATCTCAATTAATTATTCAATGATAATATCGTGTCAGTTCAACGGACCAGTCTGTTTTAATGTGTTATTATTGCTATTCATTCCTAGCTCGTCTCCAAGGTTGTTAAAATTGGGGATATGAGATTCAATAGTATCAGAATTCCTGTTCTTAAGATATAACCGATTCCTCTTAAGTTTTCAACGTGGTTCTCTTCAAGTCTAATATAAACAAATACTTTTTGACCCATCCTCCTGAATAATCGAAGCCTCCTAAGTAATCTTCTGTCTATTCCACCCACTGTTTCCAATTCTCCCGTGATTGAGATCACTATCCAACTAACAATCTCTTTAATCCTTTATCCTCGAGTGTCCCCGGGACTTGATAATTCGTCAGTAAAAAAAAAAAAATAAAATAAAAAAACAACACTTGTTAGTTTTCGAAATGCACTAATATTCCATTAATCTATTTAGTATCCAATTCATGACGTCAGAACTTGAAACAGCTAAACAAAAATAATCACACCAATTGTTTAGGCTGATTATACACCTTCAGTAAATCTTTAATAACAGAGTTAATTATCCTTATTATTATTATTATTATTATTATTATTATTATTATTATTATTGTCGGCCATATTGATTTTTTGTTGTTCCTCGTGATTCAGTCAATAAAGTCATTTTGTATTGTAAAACTTTAGCTTCTTCGTGTTGTAGTGTCTTATTTATCTGACACGGTGGCAACTTGTCATCCACAAACTCAACGATTAGAAAAACAAACTTGTCATATTAAAGAATTGATTTAATTCCCTTCCTTTACCCCCCCCTATATATATATATATATATATATATATATATATATATATATATATATATATATATATATATATATATATAATGCCCCGCACAAGTATTCGATACATTACATTTTTCTTCATAACTTTAATTAGGGTTCAAGATTTTACCTAAAATATATATATATGGGGGAGGGGTTAAAGGAAGGGAATGAAATCAATTCTTTAATAGGAAACTTATCGGGATAATACTAAGCTCTACAAATTGTTTTAGAGCTTATATAAAAGTCAATAAAAAGAAACACTGAAGGTATAAAAACTATATATATATATATATATATATATATATATATATATATGTGTGTATATATATATGTGTATGTATATATATATATATACACACATATATATATATATATATATATATATATATATATATATATATATATATATATATATATAAGCAAATAGTTAATAAAACATGTTAAAAAACGCTTTGAAAAAGAGTTAAAAACATATTTAATCTGAAAAAGAAACAACTTGATAAGTGGATAGTCCTTAATCCGCGGAGTTTCGAAGAAATACTTTCCTTCTCATCAGAGGGTAGGAATTAGCAAAATGCAGGATCGGATTTTGCATACAAAAGTATTTGATGAAACTGCAAGTAAGACAAAAAGTTAAACAGAGGGAACATGGTGAAGAAAATGGTGATTTCACGTGAATGGACAGCCAGGTTAAAGGAAAAGCATCCAATGACGGTAAAATCCAAAAATGTAAGTCCAAGAAAGTTCATTTAATTTTCCATTCGCACAAGTAAAATCCAAGGAAATCGCGTAAATGGAAGATGGTCCAAAATAATCTAAGAGGCCGAACTCCGTGGAATAATTCACAAATATGTACAAGGAAAATGGGGAAAAATTCCAATAATATTAATAAAAGAAAAATAAGGTATGCTTTCAACACGGCTACCGAGAACAAAGTGCTCTTATTATAAGCTCTATCTCCTACTTGGTTTTATCGAGCTTTTACATCTGGTTGAGATTACTTTATAAGTATTAATTCTTTAATATTTATAATATACTTTAGTTTTACCGTCTTGGATTATTTTGGTAAATTTAATTGTAATTTTTATTATATATATATATATATATATATATATATATATATATATATATATATATATATATATATATATATATTCATTCATTTAATAAGGATATATATATATCACTTTGGAGGTTTGAGTTTGAGTTATTTTCACCTCTAACACCCAATTGATGTATACCCTTATTAAATAAATGAATATATATATATATATATATATATATATATATATATATATATATATATATATATATATATATATGGGAAAACACGTGTCTATCGATAGCTATTATATTTTCTCTTGTTCAGACTTGCCAATTGTTTTTATAGCAAGGTTGAGTGTCATTTAGCCAATCAATTAAACGCTTCCGTTTTACACCCAAACAATAAAATACATTTCTTGACAAGTAATTGAAATCTTGTCTGTCTGGATGATAACGACAGCAGCAGCAGCAGCAGAAACAACAACAACAACAAACTTAACTAGATTTGCAATATTTCTATTGGATTCAACATTAAGTTAAAAATGTTACATATATGCCAAAATGATTGTGCGATAATATTCACAATTATTGCCTACACACTTTTCTTTATTAGTTACTCCTTGAGCTCCGAGTCTCCATTTTTGTTTGTTTGTTTGTTTTATTGAAGATGCTCCAAGATTCAACCCCTGATCTGGCAACTATATCGGAAACACCTCTTTTTTTTCACAAGACCCCGTTCTATTCACACCTGCGATGATTCCAACCTCTGCCTAGGAACTGATTCGCTTGTTCCCGTCGGTAGAAAGTCCAGGGAAAATTTATATACTGGTCGTTTGGGAAGATCTTTCTAACCACCCGGCATCTATGATATGAAAAGAAACTGAAATCTTTGAGAAATATCACTCATACCAGTTATTATACGTGCCACAGGGCTTATGAAGAAGAACCTGTAGTCCTACCTAATTAATATTCCTGGTGAACCAAATGCAAAAGAGATCCAGACAATTGCACTTAAGGGAACAACGAGGATACTAAAAAGAGCTCTCGGTTAGTTTCAATAAAAAGTAGAGCAATGTTGGCAGCTGGTTTGGCTGCCCCATACTCGCCGTTACAATCTTCAAAGGAAGAAAAAAATTTTTAAAATTTTTGTAAATACTGCTTTAGCGACACTTTTATGGTAAGTGTTCGATTGAGCTTCAATGTATGGTCCCTCTCTGGAAAACATTCACAACAAATACTCGTCTAGCTGCAATAACTGCCAACAATTTTCCTCACGAAAATTCCACTTCGTCCCTAAAGCTGTCCGCCTGTGGAACACAACACCTTCTGTCTTCTTCCCGGATGACTATAACATGATTGACTTCAAGTCTAATGTGAATAAATACGCATTAAGTCGTTCATTTAAATAATCTTACCCTACCCAAGTTTTCACCATGACTGATATTGTATCACTACCTTATCCTTTAGTGGCCTCTGGATCTTGATAAGTGGTAACAGAAAAAAAAATAGAAACTTCCACACTCAACTAATGAAATTAAAATTATAAATGTTTTCTTTTTCAGTAGATGTATGTGTTTGTATTTTTTTTTTGTATGAAAATATTTAACCGATAAACGCTTAAACTACTGGTCACATAGCACTAAAATTAACAGGAAATAGTAATCGCATGATTATACGTGGTTTATAGCGAGTAAAATCTTTGTTTAGATGGATGAATAATGCGAGCAGAAGTCGGCAAGTTGAAATGCAAAATATTCATTTCAACTTGTCGACATTTCTATTAGTTTGCGCATGCGTAAAACTAATCATAGCTAAAAGTGGTTTGATTTTATAATTTTATAACGTTTTTATCTGTCTGTTGGGTGAACTTAAATGTTATCAAATGCGACTGGGGCGTTAAATGGTTTGGTTTAGATTCTAGCTGATCGCACACAAGTCATTTTTATTTTAATTTTTGAAATCAATACTAATATATATATATTATAATTTCACAAAAACCAAGATAACAATAAATTATAACAAGTTTACCATAAGATGTATTTATTCAGTGTTGTAATCGTTTTTTTTTTAATCATTTGGATAAGCAAGTTAAGAAACGATTGTAACACTGAAGAAATATATTTTATGATAAACCTGTTATAATATATTGTTGTCTTGGTTATTGTGGAATTACAGGATGGTCGCTAGAAAAGCGGGAAATTTGAAGGTCAACTTAGATCATGAATAAAATGCTTCAATTCAGTTTCTTCGGCAATCTACTACTGATTTCATTGCACCGGAAGATTGGCCCTCAAAAATCCAGACTTAAATGTCATGTGTTTGGAGCTTGTTATTAACAGAGACGCAGAACTGTTGACGAGACATACACTATATTGATGACTTGAAAACCCGCTTGGCAAGAGCTTGGAATGATATCCCGCAAGTTACCCTTCAAAACGCCACACGAGCTTGGTTTCCTAGGTTAAGACGCTGCAGTGAAATACACGGACGACGTTTTGAGTATCTATGAGTATAATATAACATTTGTCTTTGAAAAACTTTGTAAAGATTATTCTTTGTAAAAATAAATCGTTGTTTGACAAATTTCCCGCTTTTCTAGCGACCACCCTGTATATATATATATATATATATATATATATATATATATATATATATATATATATATATATATATATATATATAAGTATTGATTTCACAACTGAAATAAAAAAAAACCTTGTCAAGATGGTTATGAAACAATTGTAACACCAAAGAGATATATAATATAATAAAACACATGTTGTGATATATGGCCGTCTTGGTTAATGCAAAATTGTAATATATATGCTCGATTATTAATACTGATAATCGTTGAGTTTAATTAACTAGATCAATTAATATTGACTTTGGTTTGATTGGTATATGTGCAAAATATTCATTAACTTGCCGGCATGTTTGTATTTCTTTCTGTGCATGCCCAAATTTAATTCGTTTCTTCAAGTTGTTTAATATTAAATTTCTCATTAGTTACATAGGTAGGGAATGCGACTGGAGTGCTAAATGTTTCGGTTTTGATTCTAGTTGCTGCCACCAGAATCACTTTTGAAATCAGTGCAGTATATTAGGTACAATATAATATTCAATAGAGAATTGGCTCTGTAACAATAAATACGAAATCTGCATGAATTAAAATATATTTAAGTGTATTTTATAATCCGGTAAGGTCGGAAGCCACTCCCTAGTTTCAAAATAAAACACGTTGAAACCCGGGATAATGTTCTGTATTATTACTCATAACACGATTGCGGAGTTTCGCCCGGCCCCCCTGCGGGGCTGGGCATGAATCTCAAAGACCATATGGGGGGGGGCAACCCCACATATAAGACCATTGCTCTTGTAGCAATCAGTTATTGGTCAATGTAGGGGAAACCCTTCATACTAATCGTCACTATCCAGCTCCCCTACTCCCCGGGGAGCTAGTCGCCATTTCCCCAATCTCTCTGCATTAAAAAATGGCCTTGTGCCTAATTTGCTCAGTGGGGAAGCAAATAAATCCCGCCCATAACACGACTGCAGTAATAGAGATAGTGTTGGGACATGTTGGGCGTCTGGGTAGGTTGAGACGGGTTCTCAAACCCGTGACGATTTTTCCAGAAAAGCTGGTTTGACTCTCAACGGAGGTGGTGCCCATTTCATTTCCTCGGTCGATGGTGAGATGGTTCTCTGGTCGTTTTAAACATTTAAAAAGACCATGGTATGATGTTGTTAATGGTCTCTTTATCGCGTCGTTTCGGACAAAAATAAACTTGCAGTCCTGAAGCTGTTGTGGAACATGGATAATTGGTGATGGTTTCCTTGATGGTGAGTAGGGCTATGACAACAGCATAGTATTTTCATTGTTTTTACTCTCGAGTATATATCCAACACAATTAGACACAATTAATCAACCGAGGATCACATCACTCTACATAAAAACATATAAGATATCAATGGATATATATCTGAGAAGGAAAAGAATATGCTGTTGTCATAGCTCATAGTGATGAGTTATTTCGGGAGTGTCAAGTTTCTGCTGGCGGCGTGTTTTTGTTCACAAACATGGGAGCGGCGCTCTGGCAAAGCACGTCAAGCATCATAGATATGGTGACATCACAAGCTAATTTAATAAATGGTAATAAAATCTCCAATATCGAATGCAGCAGAAAGTCATATATACCAGAAAGATGTGTCAAAAATAAGTCACACACTACTGTGACTATACTAGATAAGAGTTTTCTCTATTTGCTCAGCAATTGTTTATTGTCCACGGACAAGGAACAAGACCTGAAATAGGTAAAGACAAAACTGTTCGAATTACACAATAATAATCCTCTATCTGCTCCTAAGTCTTTGCGTATGTGTTGATGCTAATGTTAGGTGGGACAAGCCCAAAGACTGAAAAAACGACAGAAATAGGCACCTCCTCGGCGTAACTACCCCCGACAAACCCGACATGCTAGTAAGTCTCATCCCTTTACAGTAGAGATCCCTAGGTGCAAGAAAGCCTTTTACTCCAATAGTTTCTTCCCCAAAATTGTAGGTCTTTGGAACTCCCTTCCAGGATTCTGCTTTCCCAACTGTACTGATATGTAGAAGTTCAAGTGTAATGTGAACAAACATCTTTCTACTCATCTCCCTTCATAATGCCCCTGCAAATTAAGTCCCTGATAGTAGCCCCCTGCTTCAAAGAGCTGGTTGAGTGGTGTCCGGCAGTGCTGGCAGTGCTGGTGCACTATGTGGGACTTGTGGTGAGGGCATTGGTTGGGTGGGATATACCAAAATAATAGGGATATACCGGAATAATAGGGGTATTCGGCTCCGTGACTTTGGGTGATGTTGTAGTATCATCATATGCAACAGTTGTTGGTATCATGGTGGGGGCAGCATGGCATAATCTGAGGTCGTCTGTGATTGTCAGCTTTGGGTGAGGGAGTTGCCTCGGAATGTAATTTCGCAGGAATTTTCTGTTCTAAATTGACACTCGCCTAGATTCGTCTATGCTTATTACATATTGATCGAATTGGCAGACTTCAATTACTACTCGAGTTTTGTCTCATTTGCAAAGATAATGACCGACCTGGTTTTGAATGCGCACATGATTACCAACGAATAGTGGTAAGCGCCTTTGCATATGTTCTAATAGAATCTCAGCACAGAGCATATGCCGGTTTCGTAGGGCTTCTTCACATGCTTGCCAAATGCTGCTCCATATGTTATGTGGTTAATAATTTCCAGATATAATTGGTATAAAGTAGCGAATGGGACAATCAAGGATACACGTGGCTGGTGACAGCTTGGTGTCTCGATCTGTTGTATTTCTATATTGCAACATAGCGCATTGGAATGAATCTGTATTGATGGTTCTGTTAGAGCCTGTGTTGTCCATGAGGAGGCGTTTTACAGTCTTGATGCCAATCTCCACTCTGCGGTAGCATTGCCAACACACTTCTTCTTGTCTGGTATGCCCGTGACAATCTCGTCATAGCATCATGTGTATCTGTTGCTGGAATCAATGTAGTCCTGTGGTGGCGTCTTGTAGTAATGTCGACCCCAACGGGTGATAAATGTGGTAAGATGGCGATCTTCCTCACAGAGGAGTACACTGTGGTAAGCGTTCCATCCATCAAACCAGATGGCACTGATCGTGCTTGGAGGAATGGCGATGATATGTGATGCGTTTTACGAGTTGCATAGAAATTTAGGGTTTGAAGATCAACTGTGCATTTTGTGTTGGCCGTTTTTCATTGCGCAGATCACCATTCTATGACACCGGGTGACAGGTTCGCGAATTGGTACTGGTTCAATGACTTTCAATTGCATATCTTTTTTACTTCCTCCCGCCAATGTACGTGAACCGGTACAAACATATGATGAGCTACAGGCTCGGCGTCTGAGTCCACCATTAGCTTTAGCGGTGGACAGTCAATCATAGGTAATGTTTGATGCTCACATGTGTTGAATGTGCTGAAGCTTCACACGGTTTTATGTTGTTGCTCTGGATGGGAGTGCCGTTCACGGTGGAGGTGGAGGGCAGCGATTTGGGCATCTGTAAGTTGCTTTGTCTGTCTCACCTATAGTGACAGCATTTTGACTGTGCGTGTCATGTGCGGAAAGCAAGTCAGGAGCCAAGATCCACGCAAGCTTCTCTACTTAGGAATAGTTTATCTGACAATGGGGTGATAGATGTCATTTGTCTAGTTTCGGACAGTTGCTCATGTCGATTTCTGCTACAGAGGTGCAGTAAAATGACTCCTAATATCTTGATGCCGTTAATAGTAGGCATATGTATTTGCATCATTATTGGGATCAAGTCCGATTCATGTAAACGAAAGCGGTTGACCAGTTTGAGACCAGCAAGGCAACTTTGACAGCTGGTATCAATAATGATCACAGAACATGCTGGTAAGTCAACATCCAGAGTTGTGTAATCAAAAAGAGCCTCTACTGTTAGATTTATGAATGGTTGAGGCTTGGTGTTCTCTTTGATCCAAGTGTTGGACCGACTGTCATATATGTGGTGATCGGGTTCTATGCTGGTCTGTTGCTCTCTATGTCAGCCACTGTTGGTGCTGTGGGTTTTACTTTTAGATGAGCCAATATTGACGCTGCATAGAGAGTTAAAACAGCATTCCCTTTTGTGGACTTTTCAGGCTGTGTTGGTCGAGTAAAATTAGGGGCACTTTTACGGCGGCACATGTTTCCAAAGTGGTTGTCTTGATGAGAGTGTTCACACTTGTGTCCAAAGACTATGCATTGAGGTTTGTGGATACGTGTGGTGTTTTTTGTGCTATGACTGCGTTTAACATAGAAAAATGGTTCTTGTTAGTCCTCATCGAGTTGGTGCTTAGTTCTCTGGTATGATGCCCGTGTTGCTTCCACTGAATAGGTGCTTAACAATTTTGAGGTAGATCGCTTACCAGCCTCTTTAAACTCTATAAATTGAGACACTTCTTCTAATGACATGTCCTGGCTTGTATTTAGCTGGAGGTCTAGTTGAATATCAGGATCCATAATCCCTTCGACTCAACACGTGATGTCAGAGTAGTTCACGTTGTAATTAGATCTGGAGCATGTGATCATGTGATTACATATATTTGCCTGTCCTCGAAGGCGAGCATCGAAGTGGTGTATCAATTTGTCATGATCTTGCTGGATGTTGTGCAAAGCAACCCATACAAACCGTGCAACCTGTGCAACCATTGTATTCTTCTTGGACGGCTAGCTTCCAGATGGCACACATGATCTCCTCCATGGGTTTGTCATTGAGATCCCTACATAATTGCTCATCACAGCATTCTAATGGTTGGATCACTCCTTCACGTCCGGATATTTTTGTGGCAGCCACATAATTAGCCCAGCCTGATTGAAATCCTCGGTAGTACCGGCCACGGTTATGGTTGGCCGTTTAACTTTCTCAATTGTGGCCGTATGAGTAGAGGCACCAACAGTGTGTATGGCGCCATGGGTTGTCAGGAGTGCTGCCACAATAGCTGCGTCAAGGTCTGGTGTGATGTAACTGCATGCAGGGAAAGAGCACTGTACGACAGTCATGGTAGCTCAATTGGAATTCGGTTGTCTCGTTCATAAATAAGAGTGATCTCTATTTGTCCAACATTTGTTTATTGTCCACTGACAATGAACAAGACCTGAAAGAGGTAAAGACAAAACTGTTATAATTACACGATAATAATCCTCTATATGCCATTCCTACAGCTACGTACCTTGGAAACAGAGCTATTACACCTGATATAGTGGTGTGGGAAAAGAAGGAGAAAGTAGCAACATTAATAGAAGTTAACGTCTCCAAATGATGCTGAGTTAAACGGAGCTGAGAGCGAAAGATAACGAAATACCAACGTCTTATATATGACACGAAAAGAAATTGGAATCTTAGGAAGATCTCTATCATTCCAGTAATTATAGGAGTAACTGGATTTATAAAAAAGAATTTCAAAAACTACCTGGTAAATATACCCGGTGAACCAAGTGCAAGAGATATTCAAACAATAGCATTTAAAGGAACAATTAAAATCTATAAAAGATCTCTCGGTTGGAATATATAAGATAGCGATTCGATGTCTTGCATCCGGTATGATGCCCCATTCTCAGCTTAAATAAAATGATAAGAAAAATGAAGACCTTAATAAAGATTATTTAGAAAAAATTGGTTAATCCGGATCTAGCATCTCCATCTCCTCTGGGTACGATATAGATACCACTGAGGATCGCTTGTGAATTGAATATTCCCTAGTAACTTCCTTCTTTGGGGGAAACCGAGTCCATCCGCTTAAGATGAATACCACTTCGTTTTATTTGTTTCGTACTAAGAATTGAACCATCACTCCCTGGAAGATTGTGATTTAAATCTGACTGTTAATCACGGCCTTTATCCGTTGCGGCACGCCTTCATCAACTCGCATCTGCAAATAATTTCGAAACATAAACGTATTATAGTGTAATTCAAGGATTAAATTACGCTGAATTGCTCTGTTATTATCAATTTGCGTGAGAAATCGATGGCATTCAATTAAGTTTATTTGTTTCATTGGAGATACCGCGAGTCGAGTCCGTTTAAGCCACCGGATGTATAGAGAGATAAGGTTTGAATTAGGCCCTGTTTTACGAGCGATATTACGTGACTGGCCGTAAAGAAAGATTGGCTGAATCTGTTGTGCTGCTTTAGGTGGAATGGAACCGGAAACAAGAGAAATAGTTCTTAACATTATTTTATTAGAGAATAGTGTTTAACTTCCGGCATCAATGATGGTGAAAACGGGTCTCAGTTAGGACTCCGAAGCATTATTTAAAATGGTCATTTAACGTATATGGCCCACCATTAAAGCACTGTAGTACAAAATCAACTTTGTGATCTTATGGGAGACTTGCCCGGGATTAAATGATGATTAACGAATGTTTTACATTCCCATATTATTTTTATTGTCATCTAAATCGATGAAATCGCCCATTTTTTAATCAACTCAATTAACTACCTGGTTTAGTTGGGAACCCACCGCGGTGCAACGGAAATAATCTTCACATCCCTCCCTGCAGTGACCGAGTCCATAATATATTGTAGTCTATATTGCACGGCAGAGAACCTATTGTTGATTTTATAAAATTATATATATATATATATATATCTATTCTATTATATCTATAAAAGTGAACGTGTCTGTCTGTCTGTCTGTCTGTCTGTCTGTGTACATTTCCCTACGCAATAACTCTGTCAATTTTTAGTCTATAGACTCGAAATTTGAAATACCGGGTACTGAGATTTGA